>NC_058082.1:608788049-609060549 GCF_014858855.1 Bufo gargarizans
ATAACACCGTCTCAAAATTCCTATGGCCTAAACAACGTTCCATCAGCCTCTGGAACGTTCCTGGAGCATTACACAGTCCAAATGGCATATAATTAAATTCAAACAGGCCCATAGGTGTAGTGAAGGCAGTCTTTTCTCGATCTTCTGGGGCCATGGGTACCTGCCAGTACCCGCTGGTTAAGTCCAAGGTGGAGAAATAGGCTGATGACCCCAGGGCAGTCAAGGACTCCTCAATGCGTGGCAATGGATATGCATCCTTGTGGGTGATTTGATTAATTTTCCTGTAATCCACGCAGAACCTTATGCCGCCATCTTTTTTTCGAACAAGTACTAGGGGCGCAGCCCAGGGACTATGGCTGTCCCGGATTATATTAGAGTCTTTCATCTCTTGTATCATCTCTTTCACAGACTGATAGGTAGTAGGTGGTATGGGTCTGTGCCTCTCCTTAATAGGAGGGTGAGAGCCAGTGGGTATGGTATGTTTGATCACACTGACCTCTCCATAGTCTGTGGAGTGTTTGCTGAAAGCCTGGTGGTGCTCCTTCACCAGCTTCAGGACCCCCTCTATTTGCTCCTTTGGGGTGGATTCGTTCCCCACATGTAGTTCTTCCCACCAGGATGCCGTAGGGGTGCTGCTGTTCTGCGCGGTCTGGAACGCCTCCGATGGCAGGCAGACGGATCACATCCTGGAAAGACACTTGGAAAAGCTGAGCAACGGGGCAATGCTTAAGGAGAGTAACGGGATGATCACCAAAGTTAATTAAACGAACAGGCACTTTACCTTGAGACACGGTCACCATGCTCTTGGCTGTCCGTACGAAAGGATGATCCTTAATAGGAATAGGTTCCACTAGGGCTTGATAGTCCTGGCCCTGGATCCCTAATACAGCACGGCACCACAGTATGATCTGGGAATTTGGAGGCAAAATCACCGGCCGGTTATCCCGGATCCGGACAGTGCAAATTTCTCCTTTCTTGTTGGCGAACCTTTGTTGAGCGCACAGCACGCTAATAGTTTTCTGAATAACTCTTCTGGAAGCAGGTGAGGCGGATGATATGGTTTGGTTCAATGCTTCAAGCACTTCGGAGTAACAATTTTTAAGAACATTAGTCCCTAAGATCACAGGGTGTCCTCCTTTATCCTCCGGCTTGTACCACGATCACGCCTTGCTGTGGCAGGGTGGCTTCTCCCACCTGAAGAGTAGGTTCCCAATACCCATGCACTTTCACTGGCTTACCGTTGCTAGCGATGATATCTAGCCAGGACTCTGGTGGCTGGGTGAGGAGACTTGGATCCCAGAACTTGTCAAAGGCAGGCCGTTGAATGGTGGTGACCTGTGACCCAGTGTCCAACAGGGCTTCAAAGGGTATCCCGTTGATACATATATTAATTTTCGGACGGGATCCTACATACTTAGGCATCCAGCTTGGATCCTTTGGACCTACTGTTCTACCTCCCGAGGGGCGGTCCTCTGCCTCAGGGGTTGCCCGTTGTAACTGCCAGCACATTGATTCAGTATGTCCATATTTCTTGCAGTGGTGGCAGACAGGCTGCTTTCCTGCTTCTGGGCCGGTACTTCGGTCGCCCATCAGGCTCTTTTGGATATACATCTCCATATGCAGGTGGGAGTCCTTGGAGGAAAGGGACCTTCATCTTCTAGTAACAATGGTCTCTCCCACTCCTCTATCTTTCTTGCACACCTTCTCTAGACTTAGAGTAAGATAGTTCACCTTGCTCCATTAATGCTGCCACTACATCCGTGACTGGAGCTTGGGTGGCTTGACCGACTCCTGCAGACCCCACATTAACAGTCTTTGGCTGACAAGCCTGGGGTTCAGGGAAGGTTGCTGGCCCTGGAGCAGGGTTCTGGCCTAGTATGCTGATGGCCAATTCTTTAAAATCCAAGAATGTACAGTGAGGGTGTTGAGCTGACAACATCCGTAGCTGGCCCTTTAAATGTTCAGTACTTATGCCTGCAATGAATTGCTCTCTAAGAGTCCGGTCCTGGTCCTCAGCTTCTTTAGGATCCACTTGGACTACAGCTCTCAGCGTCTCCTGTAAGGACAGGGCAAAATCACGGAGCGACTCTCCAGGCTGCTGTTTTCTGCTGAAGAAACGCATTTTAACTTCTGACACCGTTCTGGCTTCAAACGTGGTGCCCAAACGTTCAAAGATCTGTTCCAGGCTATTTTTCTCAGAACGGGGCCATGACATTACTTCTCTGCGGGCGGCCCCTTCTAATTGAGCTAAGAGGATCTCCATTTGCTGCTCAGCATTGATGGGATAAAGCCGGAACAGAGCCAGTATTTGTTCCTTAAAGTCTTAAAGGGCCCCGAAATAGTACAGCATGGTTAGCGGCATCAGGCTTGGCGGTGCCGCGGCGGCAGGGGCCCCAGAGTCGGCTGCGGGCACTTCAGCAGGCGCGACTGGGGCTGCCTGTGCGTTTTCCTCAACCGCGGACATGGCGTTGCTAGGTGGGTATGGCCCTTTAAATGTAGCGGAGCGGACCGGAGCGGCTATGGCAGTAACTTAAACTTTTTTTTTTTCAGACAAGTCTTTCACGACTAGTGGGGATCCCTCCGGTGGCTTGGCAGGGGTCGGGGAGCTTCCGGACAGGTAAGCGGAGAAGCCGGTAAAAGTTTTTAAAGTCAGTACTCACTCCGGTGGTGCTCGCTCCAAGTCTCGCGAGATGCGCAGCTACGGGTGTCGGACGTCCTGCGTACCGCGTCAGCAGGTAGGCGCGGCCTCTCGTAGCTCCGGGACTCCGGTGGGCGGGGTTCTTCTTCCTGGTTGGCTGGGCGATGGCTCCGCCTGATTCCTTTCGCGCCAAAGTCCTCTTTTTCGCGCCAAACAGCTCCACGAGGCGCACTTGTAATCCGATCAGGTTAAATGGGCAATATGGCTGTCTATTCACTGACAGCAAGCGGTGACTCAAATCAGGCAGAAAATAGTCCATACAATGCAATCTTCACACCGCAATTATTACAGTTCACTTTGGCCCAGCAATTTGCAATAAAATAATTAGGGCATGTCACTTTAAGACAATTTTCAGCACACAGTTTTGTAATCCGCAATGGCGCAGGAATATTCGGATCCTGTTCGTGACGCCAATTTATGCAACACGCCAGACCTGCAGGGTATGACGAAGTGAGGTCACAGTTATGGGCAATCGAGGGTACTCACTATATTTGAAGAACCCTGGGCAGGCGCGTGGCAGTGAAGGAGAGGTAGACACAGTTCCTCTGGGGCACGCTCTGTAGAGAGGGACCAGGCCTGATGGTAGTTGAGGTGCCCTGGATGTTACAGGTATTTTGTGTGCCTGGGGCAAGGTCCCTGTGGTATTCGTGACGCCAGTGCCTTTGGACGGTGGCACGCCGGTGGGTGGTTGGAATGATGAAGGTACACAAGTATGCAGTGAACCAAACGTAAACTTTACTGACAATCCAACTTTGTACAGCAGGTGTAGCACAGTCTTCAGATTACAGTTCCACAAAAGGGGCTTATTCACAAGTATGGCAGGCAATAGTACATGCAAGTTACACTGAGGGTAAATTCCACAAGCACTCAGCAGCAGGTTGTACTTTTCCCAGAATCATGTACACTGTCCTTTCTAGGACTCCTACTCTGGCTTTATATCTCCCAAGGCCCGGATGCCTAAAAGGGTGGCTTATATCCTTGGTTACTTCCTTCCTCAGGTATTATACTGCTTGCATGATTTCTAAGTTCTTCTGCCTATCAGGGTCACTTAGCTTACCCTGGACGCCTCCTCTTATCAGGTGGATAACTGTAGGTTTCTCCCAGGAGGTTGGATCCTGCAACTGGGGTGTCTCTACTGAGCTGATCCTAGCCTCAGGAGCTTCAGGTGGACGAGCTGACTCCTCTAGTCCCCTGGAATGAACTAACACTTCCCTGTCTGGGCCTTCCTATATGTAACTAGGGCTCTCCAGCTCCCTCTAACGTCTGGGAGGCTAAACTACACCCTGACAGGCCTGACACCCAGATAATACAGGGAAAAACATGCACATGACATTTAATGCAATGCAACACATTAACCTGTGCAGTGCCCACCTTTACCTAGTGGGACACTACATACCCCCACGCTATAACGTTGCCCGTCCTCGGCGCAACATGGAGGGTCCGCCCATCTGGAACGGCAACCTGAAAGATAGCAGAGAACATACATATGCAATATTCACCACATTAACAATGTAACAGTTATTAAATGCACTGAAAGGAGTGATGACAAGGGGCGTCGTTCTCTTCTCTCAGGATAAGGTGAGGGAACAGGGGCGCTGACCTGGCACAGCGTATCAATAAACCAGGATAGTCCATATAAAATGTAGGTAAACATAAGTCCTTGGAGGCTCAAAGAACAACATGAGTCCGTACCCAGGCTTGCAATGGTTAAACAGGGGTTTCCCGTGAGGGGCTACCTGGTCCCATAACTGTAGTCCACAAACCTCACAGGACGATGCCCCCTGGTAGAACGGGTAGACCTCCTTACTGGCAGGGATTCTTCCTGCCTGGCTTCAGGAATGTCAGAGGAGCCCATTGCCTCTGGAGCTTCTTCAGGAGGCTGAGGGCTAACAGGAACAGGAGCAGGAACCAATAGATTCAACCAAGGCGTGAGGGCCCAGTGGAGCGGCTCTTTATCATGGATTAAGTTCTCCACAGCCTGCATAGGGGTCCATAGGTGGAGCCGGCAACTCTTCCTCAGTAGGCTCAGGTTCCATCTCCTCCGCCGCTGGTTCTCCTTCTATACAGGGCTTGAGGCGGTTCCTGTGAACAACTTGGGGACCTTTTCCTTCCCTGGAGATCTGGTAAATGTGGGCCGCAGCATTAGGTATGGCAGTGATAAGATAGGGAATCCTTTCCCATTTGCTGTCCAACTTGCTGGTCCGGTGGTTGTTTTTCAACCATACCTTGTCTCCCAGAGCCAGGGGTCCCGCATGGGCAGTCTGGTCAAAGTCTTTCTGCTGCCTTTCTCGGACAATCTCCATCCGTTCCTGGACAATCTCCTTAGCATTAAGAAGACGCCTTTGGTGCTCCACTACCCAGTCAGTCTTGGGCAGTGGGTTGATCTCATCCGGCACTTGTACCCCTAGGGAGTGGTCCGCAGGCAATCTCCCTTGTCGGCCGAACATCAAATAGAACGGGGTGTAAGCCGGTGGAACAGTGGATGGTGTTGTTGTAAGTGTACATAAGCTGCGGCAACAAAGTAGGCCAATCTCCCCTCGTCTCAGGGGGTACTGCTCTCAGCATTTCAATGAGAGTCTTATTCATTTTCTCACAGAGTCCGTTACCTTGCGGATGATAGGCGGTGGTCCGGACCTTCTGGCAGTTGTGTAGCAGGCACATCTCATGGAACAGCTGTGACTCAAATGCGGACCCTTGATCGGTGAGGATCCTTTCTGGGCAACCGTAGGGCAGCAGGAAATGCTTCCAGAACGCCTCCGCTGTGGTCTTTGCTGTCAGGTCTTTCACAGGCACTGCTACGACAAACTTAGTGAAGTGATCAATTATAGTCATGGCATATGTATACCCTGAGCGACTCGGCTCTAACTTTACATGATCAATGGCAACAAGTTCTAAAGGAGCCTTACTTACGATGGGATGGAGAGGCGCCCTCTGGTCATGGCGTTCAGTTCGCCCCACAGCACAGGCAGTGCATTCTCGGCACCATTTCTCAATATCTTCTCTCATCCCGATCCAATAGAATCTTCTGCGAATGGTGGCCTCAGTCTTTTGCACACCGAAGTGTCCGGACTGGTTGTGATACATATCCAGCACCAGGCTGGCATCCCGACGTGGCAGGAGGAATTTGATACACTCTATCATAGGACACTGGATCCAGACTCCTTCTGAGCAACAGGCCCTTTTGAAGGAATAGTTGATGGCGATGTCTCCACAGTCTCACTAGCTCTGGGTCTGCACTCTTCCTGCGGATCCTCTCAGGGACTTTTCCACTGGTAAGGAAGTCGAGCAGTTCACCGAGGACTCTACTTTCGGACTGGAGCTTAATCCATCTTTCTTGATCGCCTCTGGACTCAGGACCATCTGATGAGGAAGGATCAGCAGCAGGGGAATCTTCAGTACGTATATTATCCTGCTGGGTAAATTTATTATAAAACGCTGGCATCTCCACCTCTTCCCAGGCATCTTTCGGTTCATCTGGGGCTTCTGTAGTGGGGAGTCGTGACAGAGCATCAGCGTTATCATTGGAGCGGCCTGCCCGGTACTTCACAGTAAAATCATAGTTGGCCAGGCGGGAGGCCCATCTTTGCTCCAGTGCCCCTAATTTGGCTGTATTCAGATGTGCCAGGGGATTATTATCTGTGAAGGCAACAAACGGTGTGGCAGCGAGATAGTCCTTAAACTTTTCGGTCACAGCCCACACTAAGGCAAGAAACTCCAGCTTGAAAGAACTGTAATTCTGGTCGTTCTTCTCAGCTCCCTTCAGGGATCTGCTGGCATAGGCAATCACCCTTTCTTTGTTATCTTGCACTTGAGCCAACACGGCCCCCAGGCCTCTTTTACTGGCATCTGTGTAGAGGTGGAATGGCTTCTGATAATCTGGGTAACCCAGAACAGGGGGTTCAGTCAACTTCTTCTTTAGGAGTTGGAAGGCAATTTCCCGCTCTTCATTCCATTCAACAGGAATAGGAGTCTTTGGGCTCTTTTTTGGATGCCCCCTCAAGAGTTCCTGGATGGGAATCCGCAATTTGTGCGAAATGCGGGATGAATCGCCTATAGTACCCTGCAAAACTGAGAAAGCTTCTCACCTCTTTCACGGTCGTAGGAGTAGGCCAGTTACGGACAGCGGCAAGTTTGTCAGGGTCAGGCTGTACTCCTTCGGCACTGACAATGTGCCCGAGATATCTGACGGCTGGTTTCAGCAGGTGGCACTTGGATGGCTTGATTTTGAGGCCATATTTAGTAAGAACTTGAAACACCTCACCCAGGTGCTTAGATGGTCCTCATACGTCTTGGAGTATATAATGACGTCATCCAGGTATAATAGCACCGTCTCAAAATTCCTATGGCCTAAACAACGTTCCATCAGCCTCTGGAACGTTCCTGGAGCATTACACAGTCCAAACGGCATATAATTAAATTCAAACAGGCCCATAGGTGTAGTGAAAGCAGTCTTTTCTCGATCTTCTGGGGCCATGGGTACCTGCCAGTACCCGCTGGTTAAGTCCAAGGTGGAGAAATAGGCTGATGACCCCAGGGCAGTCAAGGACTCCTCAATGCGTGGCAATGGATATGCATCCTTGTGGGTGATTTGATTAATTTTCCTGTAATCCACGCAGAACCTTATGCCTGCCATCTTTTTTTCGAACAAGTACTAGCGGCGCAGCCCAGGGACTATGGCTGTCCCGGATTATATTAGAGTCTTTCATCTCTTGTATCATCTCTTTCACAGACTGATAGGTAGTAGGTGGTATGGGTCTGTGCCTCTCCTTAATAGGAGGGTGAGAGCCAGTGGGTATGGTATGTTTGATCACACTGACCTCTCCATAGTCTGTGGAGTGTTTGCTGAAAGCCTGGTGGTGCTCCTTCACCAGCTTCAGGACCCCCTCTATTTGCTCCTTTGGGGTGGATTCGTTCCCCACATGTAGTTCTTCCCACCAGGATGCCGTAGGGGTGCTGCTGCTCTGTGTGGTCTGGAACGCCTCCGTGGCAGGCAGACGGATCACATCCTGGAAAGACACTTGGAAAAGCTGAGCAACGGGGCAATGCTTAAGGAGAGTAACGGGATGATCACCAAAGTTAATTAAACGAACAGGCACTTTACCTTGAGACACGGTCACCATGCTCTTGGCTGTCCGTACGAAAGGATGATCCTTAATAGGAATAGGTTCCACTAGGGCTTGATAGTCCTGGCCCTGGATCCCTAATACAGCACGGCACCACAGGATGATCTGGGAATTTGGAGGCAAAATCACCGGCCGGTTATCCCGGATCCGGACAGTGCAAATTTCTCCTTTCTTGTTGGCGAACCTTTGTTGAGCGCACAGCACACTAATAGTTTTCTGAATAACTCTTCTGGAAGCAGGTGAGGCGGATGATATGGTTTGATTCAAGGCTTCAAGCACTTCGGAGTAACAATTTTTAAGAACATTAGTCCCTAAGATCACAGGGTGTCCTCCTTTACCTCCGGCTTGTACCACAATCACGCCTTGCTGTGGCAGGGTGGCTTCTCCCACCTGAAGGGTAGGTTCCCAATACCCATGCACTTTCACTGGCTTACCGTTGCTGGCAATGATATCTAGCCAGGACTCTGGTGGCTGGGTGAGGAGACTTGGATCCCAGAACTTGTCAAAGGCAGGCCGTTGAATGGTGGTGACCTGTGACCCAGTGTCCAACAGGGCTTCAAAGGGTATCCCGTTGATACATATATTAACTTTTCGGACGGGATCCTACATACTTAGGCATCCAGCTTGGATCCTTTGGACCTACCGTTCTACCTCCCGAGGGGCGGTCCTCTGCCTCAGGGGTTGCCCGTTGTAACTGCCAGCACATTGATTTAGTATGTCCATATTTCTTGCAGTGATGGCAGACAGGCTGTTTTCTACTTCTGGGCCGGTACTTCGGTCGCCCATCAGGCTCTTTTGGATACACATCTCCATATGCAGGTGGGAGCCTTGGAGGAAGAGGACCTTCATCTTCTAGTAACAATGGTCTCTCCCACTCCTCTATCTTTTTGCACACCTTCTCTAGACTTAGAGTAAGATAGTTCACTTGCTCCATTAGTGCTGCCACTACATCCGTGACTGGAGCTTGGGTGGCTTGACCGACTCCTGCAGACCCCACATTAACAGTCTTTGGCTGACAAGCCTGGGGTTCAGGGAAGGTTGCTGGCCCTGGAGCAGGGTTCTGGCCTAGTATGCTGATGGCCAATTCTTTAAAATCCAAGAATGTACAGTGAGGGTGTTGAGCTGACAACATCCGTAGCTGGCCCTTTAAATGTTCAGTACTTATGCCTGCAATGAATTGCTCTCTAAGAGTCCGGTCCTGGTCCTCAGCTTCTTTAGGATCCACTTGGACTACAGCTCTCAGCGTCTCCTGTAAGGACAGGGCAAAATCACAGGAGCGACTCTCCAGGCTGCTGCTTTCTGCTGAAGAAACGCATTTTAACTTCTGACACCGTTCTGGCTTCAAACGTGGTGCCCAAACGTTCAAAGATCTGTTCCAGGCTATTTTTCTCAGAACGGGGCCATGACATTACTTCCCTGTGGGCGGCCCCTTCTGACTGAGCTAAGAGGATCTCCATTTGCTGCTCAGCATTGATGGGATAAAGCCGGAACAGAGCCAGTATCTGTTCCCTAAAGTCTTTTAACTTGTGGGCTTCCCCTGAATAACGTGGGAACCAGGGGGCCCCGAAATAGTACGGCATGGTTAGCGGCATCAGGCTTGGCGGTGCCGCGGCAGCAGGGGCCCCAGAGTCGGCTGCGGGTACTTCAGCAGGCACGACTGGGGCTGCCTGTGCGATTTCCTCGACCGTGGACATGGCGTTGCTAGGTGGGTATGGCCCTTTAAATGTAGCGGAGCGTACCAGAGCGGCTATGGCAGTAACTTTAACTTTTTTTTTCAGACAAGTCGTTGGTGACTAGCGGGGGTCCCTCCGGTGTCCTGGCAGGGGTCGGGAAGCTCTCGGTAAGGTAAGCGGAGAAGCCGGCAAAAGTTTTTGAAGTCGGTACTTACTCCGGTGGTGCTCGCTCCCAGTCTCGCGAGATGCGCAGCTACGGGTGTCGGACGTCCTGCGTACCGCGTCAGCAGGTAGGCGCGGCCTCTCGTAGCTCCGGGACTCAGGTAGGCGGGGTTCTTCTTCCTGGTTGGCTGGGCGATGGCTCCGCCTGATTCTTTTCGCGCCAAAGTCCTCTTTTTCGCGCCAAACAGCTCCACGAGGCGCACTTGTAATCCGATCAGGTTAAATGGGCAATATGGCTGTCTATTCACTGACAGCAAGCGGTGACTCAAATCGGCAGAAAATAGTCCATACAATGCAATCTTCACACCGCAATTATTACAGTTCACTTTGGCCCAGCAATTTTCAATAAAACAATTAGGGGCATGTCACTTTAAGACAATTTTCAGCACACAGTTTTTAAATCCGCAATGGCGCAGGAATATTCGGATCCTGTTCGTGACGCCAATTTATGCAACACGCCAGACCTGCAGGGCATAGACGAAGTGAGGTCACAGTTATGGGCAATCGAGGGTACTCACTATATTTGAGAACCCTGGGCAGGCGCGTGGCAGTGAAGGAGAGGTAGACACAGTTCCTCTGGGGCACGCTCTGTAGATAGGGACCAGGCCTGATGGTAGTTGAGGTGCCCTGGATGTTACAGGTATTTTGTGTGCCTGGGGCAAGGTCCCTGTGGTATTCGTGACGCCAGTGCCTTTGGACGGTGGCACGCCGGTGGGTGGTTGGAATGATGAAGGTACACAAGTATGCAGTGAACCAAACGTAAACTTTACTGGACAATCCAACTTTGTACAGCAGGTGTAGCACAGTCTTCAGATTACAGTTCCACAAAAGGGGCTTATTCACAAGTATGGCAGGCAATAGACATGCAAGTTACACTGAGGGTAAATTCCACAAGCACTCAGCAGCAGGTTGTACTTTCCCAGAATCATGTACACTGTCCTTTCTAGGAACTCCTACTCTGGCTTATATCTCCCAAGGCCCGGATGCCTAAAAGGGTGGCTTATATCCTTGGTTACTTCCTTCCTCAGGTATTATACTGCTTGCAATGGTTCTAAGTTCTTCTGCCTATCAGGGGCACTTGGCTTACCCTGGGACGACTCCTCTTATCAGGTGGGATAACTGTAGGTTTCTCCCAGGAGGTTGGATCCTACAACTGGGGTGTCTCTACTGAGCTGATCCTAGCCTCAGGAGCTTCAGGTGGACGAGCTGACTCCTCTAGTCCCCTGGAATGAACTAACACTTCCCTGTCTGGGCCTTCCTATATGTAACTAGGGCTCTCCAGCTCCCTCTAACGTCTGGGAGGCTAAACTACACCCCGACAGGCCTGACACCCAGATAATACAGGGAAAAACAAGCACATGACATTTAATGCAATGCAACACATTAACCTGTGCAGTTCCCACCTTTACCTAGTGGGACACTACATATGTCACTGTTACTTTGACATTACAAATGCTGTCGGATGTTAAAGATCTTGAAAGAAGTTGGATACAGTCCTAGGAAAAAAGAACACTAGAACACTGTAAAAAGAAAAGGACAGCGCAACATAGGGTAAATACATTCTGGACAGTGATCCAGATGTGAAGTATCTCCAAAATGGAAGTTCACCTTGTGGATTTGTGCTATGAATAGGCACAACTGTATTGTAGACTTGTGGAAAATCAGTGTCAGGTCGCCAGGTATGCTGCCGCAGGTAGGGTGCATTTGGTAGAGATGCCAAATCTTTCAAAGGATGCAATTTGTCAGAGAAGATAACTGCTTGGCGCAAGAAACACTGGCATCAACCGGGTAAATGGTGGATAAGTCTTCTTTATTGGTAAAATATCAGCAAAGCCAGACCAACTCGTTTCGGGGATACTCCAGTCCCCTTATGTAAGCCCTAACCTGATGAAAGAGACTGGAGTATCCCCGAAATGCCTTGTTCTGGCTTTGCAAGACTTATCCACCATTTACACGGTTGATGCCAGTGTTTCTTGCGTCAAGCAGTTACCTTCTCCAAGGAAAACTATCATATATGACTTGTCAGGGCAATTTGGGCACTGTGGAATTTTTTTCCGACTTGAATTGAATCTGACGATCTACTCATGCAAATTAGACTCTAAACAAATTTCCTTCCTTGGTGCCTAGTGCTAGGCAGCTAACTTTAAGAAGCATGGGCACTTGTATTACCTAAGCCTAAGGTTTAGGGATAGGCCCTCAATATCCAGGAGAATCCTTTAGATAAGAAAAGGGTACGTTCATAGATTTTCTTGTAGATTTCATACCTAAATTGGTGTTAAATTAATATCTCATACTTCTGAGTAGGTTTTTTGCTAACCTCCATGCCATGCGTTGGAAAGTTTCAAATTTCTGACTGTGCTCTGGAAAAAAATACTGTGTAGAAATAAATGGCATGTCACAAATTTTGTACAAAAATGCCAAGGTTAATATAATCATTGTTCTAATCTAGTGTTGATCTGCTGCACATCCACAGAAATCTGAGGGCACCACTTTGGATTTCTTTTGTGGAAGTACATTTCGGATTTGGACATTCTTTCCATCCACATTCACATTTTGAAGCTCTGATTTAGGTGTGGGTACACATATAGTGTATTTGGAAAGTCTTCAGACCCTTTTGCTTTTTTTTTAAGTTGTGGTCTTGGGCTAGTTTTCCCCAATCAATTTGCACTCAATACCCCATAATGAGAAAGTGAAAACGGAATCTTAGAAATGTTTGCCAATTTATTAAAAAGGAAAAGACAAAAATTTTGCATGGACATAAGTGTTAGGTTCACTGTGCCTGCCCTTCACATTCCTTCGGCATCCGGCAAAATGGGAAAAAAGTTAAAGGATCTGAAGACTTTCCGAATGCACTGTATGTGTTATCATGATATTTTTTGTTTATTGGCGGTTATTGCACTGTTTGCTTTTCTGTATTGCTAATTGGTTCTACTTTTCCCTTTATACAAATAGCATAGCTCCCATATTAACTGGCCTTGATGCCAAGTGGTTGAGATTACTGACATAGGCCACTCACTAGCAGAGGGCTATGCAAAAGATGTTAAAGCACATAGCTTGTTGCTTTAATGTGGGGCAGGTTAACGCAAGTCTATGGTAAGAGTCCAACCTCAGTAATAGTAGTATGCTTGTGTCTGATGAGGAGACCCCTGGTTGTGCCAGTGGCTTAACCAATAGTTGTGGAGTACAGAAAGAGGGAGTACATTGTAGTGGTGCCCGGCATGAGAGGGTGTGAGCTGAGGTTTGCTGTAATGGTGGTCCTTACAGGTGGAGAGCAGAGTCTACCCACAGAGAGACAGAGGAAGTGACGCCTATGAACTTATGACCAGAGATGTTGCTAGATGACCTTCTGCATCAAAATGCTACAGGGGAAAGACACCAATAATACAATGTCGGTTGACATTTTCTGTTCCAAGTTTTTGTCTCTTCGTGAGAACCAATATTCTTATGTGCCTCTAAGTAACTGCAACCACTTTGCATTTGTGCCTTATAGTAGAAGTAAAATTTGTTTGCACCCCCAGGAAAACAGTTTTTGAGCCTCCCAATAGACTACACTACAGCAGCACAAGCCTCGGATTTGCAGCAATACACTCTAGAGCTGACGTATACAATACCATTTGCATTGAATGTTCTTATAAACATATCTGTATATTTTATTCATGTGACAAGATTATATTATGGGTGATTTATGTTGCTAACTGTGCATTGAGCCTTGTAATAGTTTAGGCTGGAAGCCACCAATGATGGATTGTGGTTCATCCATTTCCAGAATGACCTCTGTCCTGGAAGGTCATGTTCATTTTTTTTCTTGTTTGTTGACAATGTGATCCCATATATATAAAGGACAAGACATCGGTGCACTCCCTGGAGAAAATCTATAATGAGCACAGTGATCCTGAAGAATGAACACAAAGACAGGCACACCGGTGACTGTACATCAATATAGGCAATGGCATGTCTTCTACTGAAAATTCAACCAATGTGACACATATCCCTGGATGGAGTAGATTTGAGATTCTTGCACACGGAGGGTCAAAGATGCACCTAAAGTATTAGGAGGCATGCCTCGAAATAAATTGGATGCTTCTCATTCCAGCCCACAGAACACCAAGACTGTCACAGGAAATGTCAGTCCTGATCTATCTCCCCTTACGTGTTAATCCATTTTAATTACTCCTTCTGGCTGCTTTTATCGTGCTATTTGCAAAGCTTGGCTTGAACTTAGCAACAGTAACTTCTATATAGGGTTTAGCGAATCGAAGTATCTGAAGTGGACTTCGATACGAATTTTAGGGAAAATTCGATTCACTGCAAAGCCGAATTTTCTTGCGCTTCATGGTAACAAATTGTCCCTGAAATTGCGTAAGAAAAACATACCTCATCCCTTTAAGCGCCAAGAGGCCATCCTTGACATCTTGATTGAAGATCCTGGGTGAAATCTCGTCTGCGGTGACATGTGACGTCAGCATGATGACATCATGCACGGCGTGAGATTTTGGTCGGGATCTTCAATCAAGATGGCCGTGACGGCCTCTTCACGCTCAAATGGATGAGGTGAGTATTATTATTTTTTTAACCCCTGAAAGACCTCCATTTTTACATCAGATGCAACGATCAGCGATGAACCCAGCATCTGAGGGGCTTTACAAAGAAATGAGCTTTGTGATGAAGTAATTCATCACAAGGTGCATTTCTTTTGCTCAACATTACTTCTATAAGTGGAAGATGTTATCCAAACACCATGGCCCCATAAAGATTATGGGGTCACTTGCTAGTCTGTATTCAATAGTGTTTGTATGTAATGGTAAGCAATACCCTCAAGTGGAGTCCAGTGTTGACTTAGGAACATGGCCGCCAGTCATTGTCACCCGCTGTGTCCCTATCTAAAATACATAGATGATCGTGACTTTGAAGTAAGAGGAAGACTATAGAATTTTGGTTTCCATGCTAGAGTTTTTCTTTTTCTAAGCCTTTAGGGTACTTTCACACTAGCGTTATTCTTTTCCAGTATTGAAATCCGATAAAGGGTCTCAATACCGGAAAAAAATGCATCAGTTTTGTCCAAATGCATTCTGAATGGAAAGCAATTTGTTCAGTATGCATCAGGATGTCTTCCGTTCCGTCACTTGTACGGTATTTGACCGGCCAAAACCCTGGAACACTACAGCACTTGCCGGCATTAATTTCAATAGAGATGTATTAATGCCGGTACAAAGTGTTCCGGAAATTGCTGCATTGCCGGATCCAGTTTTCCGGTCTGTGCATGCGCCGGGACATAGGAGGAGCTATTTTTGCTTTTGATCCGTTATTCTGGATTATACGGATCTGGTATATCAGCAGATCTCTCGTACCCTTTGTGTCTCTTTACTATTCACATTGCAATATGAATAGACTGTTACGTCATATAAGTTAATACACTATCGCTATACACACACATTGCAGGGCACAATAAAGACCAAAAATGTCACAAGCCCAAGTAATTAACCTATGAATATCTTAAGTAAATCACATAATCCAAAATCAGTATGCAGGGTTTTTGGAAAATGAATACCAGAATAGTCTGGCTGGTCTGGGTACTGGAAGGAATTAGCTTCTAATTCAAGGATTTCAGGGAGTTTATTTATACAAAGTGGATTACAGTATACGCGAGCAATGATGATGGAATCGGTAGAAATAGCAGATGTAGCACTGTAATTCACCACCGGATGCCGACCCATTCATTTCAATGGGGCAGCAAAAGATGCGGACAGCACCCCGTGTGCTGTCTGCATCCATACGTCCGTTCCGCTGCCCCGCAAAAAAAATTGAGGTGAAACATAGGGTTAAATATGCAGGACTGTTAAATGCAGGACACACACAGCCGATTTCCATTTTTTGCGGATCAGCAATTTGAACTTCGCAAAAATGGATGCGGTCGTGTGAGTGGGTCCTAATTGGTTGGATGCCAAAATTGGCTACTTTGGCTAACATTAATCTAAGGGTCCATTCACACGTCCGTAACTGTTTTGTGGTGCACAAATTGCAGATCCACCGGTCATGTGCGTTCTGCATTTTGCGGACTGCACATGGCAGGCACTATAATAGAAATGCCTTTTCTCGTCCATGTCTGCGGACAAGAATAGGACATGTTCTGTTTTTTTGTGGGGCCGCGGAACAGAAGTGCGGATGTGAACAGCACACTGTGTGCTGTCCGCATCTTTTGTGGCCCCATTGAAAATGAATGGGTCTGCACCCGTTCCGCTAAATTGCGGAACAGATGCGGACCCATTTTGCGGATGTGTGAATGGACCCTATAGCCAGGTTCACACTTCAGTTATTTGGTCAGTTATTTCCATCAGTGATTTTGTGTACAAAAAAAGGATACAAAAACACAGCACACCACGTTCTTGTATCCTGCGCAGTCCTGTAAAAAAAGGTATGCGTTTTTTTACAATGGTAAATAAAAGTATATATTTTTTTTTACAATGGAACTCTATGGGGAGCAGATGCCACTGTATGGTATCAGTCTGACGCATCCGTATAACGTACATGTTTTTTTGTATAAGTTAAACAGACAGGAAAAAAGCGATGTGAACCCACCCTTAGGGCTCTTTCACACTAGCGGATCTAGTGAAGGACCGCCAAATCCCGCTCCGGACAGCAGAGACACGGATTATTAACATGATTGATAATGCTCCGTGCCTCTCTGTGATCTTTTTACTACAAAATCACTTAAAGTTGTCACCGTGATTTTGTAGTAAAAAGATCACAGAGAGGCACGGAGCATTATCAATCATGTTACTGCTCCGTGTCTCTGCTGTCCGGAGCGGGGTTTGGCATTCTTACACGCAGCGGATTCCACGTCCGGCATCCGCTCGTGTGAAAGAGCCCTTAGCTTTCCGTTCTTCCTAGGGAACTTTCACACTAGCGTTTTTATTTTCCGGTATTGAGTTCCGCCACATACCAGAAAACAACTGATCATTTTTATCCTAATGCATTCTGAATGGAGAGCATTCCGGTCATGCTGCAGTTTTCTCTCCGGCCAAAAATCCTGAACACTTGTCGGAATGACGGATTTCCATTGAAATGCATTAATGCCAGATCCAGCCCCAAGTGTTCTGGCAAAACTGATCCGTTCTTTCCGTCCGCAAATGCGCAGACCATTAAATCTGTGAAAAAAATTAATACCGGATCCGTTTTTTTTCTGGATGACAACCGGAAAGACGGATCCGGTATTGCAATGCATTTGTAAGACGGATCCGCATCCAGATTCATCTCTCAAATGCATCCATTTGCATCCAGATTGCCAAAACTGCCTGCCGGAATCCTCTGCCACAAGTGTGAAAGTACCCTTATCTGTCAGAAGAGAGAGAAAAAACAGGATCCTGTAAAAAAAACTGATCCTGTTGCATCAGTTGTCATCCGTCTGAGCCATTTCTGTTACTAGCGTTAAAGTTTTCCGGCATAGAGTTCCGTCACAACTCACAAGAGCTCAATACAGGAAAAAAACTGATCAGTTTTATCCTAATGCATTCTGAATGGAGAGCAATCCGTTCAGGATGCATCAGGATGTCTTCAGTTTAGTCCCTCTTACGGTATTTGGCCGGAGAAAATACCATAGCATGCCGCGGTATTTTCTCTGTCCAAAATTCATTTGCCGGAATGCAAATTAATGCATTTCCATTGAAATGCATTAATGTCGGATCCAGCACCAAGTGTTCCAGCAAAACTGATCCATTTTTCCGGATGACACCGGAGAGACCGATCTGGTGTTTTAATGCATTTGTTAGACGGATCCGCATCCAGATCAGTCTACAAATGCTATCCTTTTGCACACGCATTTCCGGATCCGGCAGGCAGTTCCGTCACCGGAACTGCCTGCTAAATCTTCACAAAGCAAGTGTGAAAGTATCCTAAGGCTTGTTCACATCAGCGTTCAGCCTTTCCGTTCTCCTGCCCCGTTTAGGGTCAGGAAAATGGAAAGGACGGATTCGGCACATAACTTCGGCACGAACGGAGTCCACGGGCCTCCTAGACTATAATGGGGTCCAAAATCTTCTTCTGAGCGGAAACCTAACAGACCCCATTATAGTCGGAGTCCGTAGGCTCCGTTCGGCTCAGTTATGTGACAAATCCGTCTAAAAAAATGGATCTCTGATAGAAATGGCTCAAACTGACAACTGATGCAACAGGGTCAGTTTTTTTTTAGAGGATCCTGTTTTTTTTCTCTCTCTCTTCTGACGGATCAGAAGAACAGAAAGCATAACTGTGATGTGAATGCACCCTTACTCTGCCCATCAAGTGAACGGGCTGAACAGCTGTAATTCCACTGCGCTGCCACTACAAGCGCTGCACCATACAGCTGATCTGTGGCGTGTCGGACCCCCTCCATTATGATATTGATGACTATGACATCAGTACTATGACACTGCACGGCCCCTTTATCTTGTACATCTGTGCAATAAATGAAAGATCTGTGCATAGCAGCCAATCAGATTGCTTCTTTAACAGCTCCTAAAAAATGTGTTGGAATCTGATTGGCTGCAGTGGATGACTGCCTAACTTTGTCTTCACACCAGGAATCTGTCACCACCTGTACCTACTTGTCCAACTGCTTGCATGTAACTGTTGCCCACCTGAATTCAATGCTGTTTTTCTTTTGTTGATCTGAGGCTCTGTTTCCGAGCTATGATACTTTTTCTTAATATACAAAATTGGTCTTTGGTGCAATGATGGCATCAGCATTGCACTTGTTCCACCCAAGCTCTGCTCCTTTCTGTGGCCAGCCCTTCCCTCACTGCTTTACCACTGCCTGGCCCTGTTCATTCGAAGCAGAGAGGGAAGGGCTGGACACGGCAAGCAGGGGAGCTTAGTTGAAATAGGAGCAATGGCCACTCTCTCATTGCACCAAACATTTGCATATTAAGAAAAAGTATCATAACTCAGGAACGGAGCCTCAGATCAACAAAGGAAAGACAGCGTTGTAACCAGGTGAACCACAGCTATTTGTCAGTGCAAACAGCTGGTAACAGATTCCCTTTCATAAATCTGCAGTGTTGGTATATATCAAGATTTATTGCAGTACAGCTCTTGACTCATGTCTATAATCAATTCTTCATCGCATTCCCATGTCAGGAACACGCGAGACAAATCACTCTGGATTTCGTTAATTGTTCCTTGTTTTCCATTCTTTAGATTAAACAAACAAACCTGGTAATTTGTGAAAGAATGAGTCCAGCTCGCAATCAAAATCGGAGACATAATCACTTACAGAATATATTGCACGTTCATAAAAAGTGGTAGAGAAGGTATTTTGGAGCAAATATGGAGTAGAAAATATGACACGTACATGTCTTCTGCTTACACTTTTCATCTTCTTTTCTCACTGTCCCTGACCACAAGCTTTACAGCTCGTGGACACAGCGACACAGCCTGCATGGAGCCTGCGCAGGGTCTCTGTGCGTCCATATTAAGGACCTGGAGGCACTCTGTCTGCTGCTCTACAGCATGTTAGCTCCTTGAAGAGATTGTCCCAGAATCAACACTGATCACCTATACCTGATCGCTGGGGCCCAATGATCAGGAAAACAGGGGTCCCATGTCCCCTATTTGAACAGGATTGAGTCAAGATTGTGCACTGCCGCTCCATTCATAGTCTTTGGGACTGACGGAGATCTGATGGAGATCACCAACATTCCCATTGCTCAACCACTACTTTCTCCATTCACACGAGGGACACAGGACCCTATTCTCAAGATCTTTGGGGTTTCCAGCAATCAGACACATCACATATCCTGCCTATAGATGATATGCTCATTCTCGGGGGGCAAAAAACACTTTAAAGGGGTTGTCTCACTTCAGCAAATGGCATTTATCATGTAGACAGAGATCATACCAGGCACTAATGTATTGTGATTGTCCATATTGCCTCCTTTGCTGGCTGGATTTATTTTTCCATCACAATATACACTGCTCCCACCCAGGGGTTATGACCAGAGATGAGCGAATGGAAGCTGACGAAGTAAAATTAATTCTGAATTTGGGGAAAAATTTGCTTCTGAACGAATGCGAATTTCCTCACGCTTTGTCGTAACGAATCACGATTTTTCCTAACATGGCGGCTAGTCGTGTACAATGGTGGCTAAAATGGCGGCTACTCGTGTGAGGACATGGGGCAAGGAATTCTGGGAAGGCGAGATAACCCATAATGCCATGCATGCAGCCAATCAGCAGCCAGCCAGCCCGGTGATGTCACAGCCCCATAAATACGGCGGCCATCTTAGAGTCTGCCATTACCTATCGTACTTTGCTCAGGGACAGACATGTATGAAGGCGCTAGGGAGAGTGAAAGAAAAAACAATTGTTAAAAAAAAAGAGGAAAGACGTGATTTACTAGTGCAGGGAAAGGATAGTGAGAAGAATCATTTCACAGTCAGGGAGAGACGTGCAGATGCTAGTAGGGAGATTCATCAGAAAATCCTCATTGTGAAAAAAAGTGATTTACAAGTGCCGGGAAACATTACGAGGGGATCCAGATAGTCTCAGGGGCAGACATAAGCCAGTGCAGCCGGATCAGCTGCACAGGGGCCCGGCGTGTGAGGGGGCCCATTCATACTAGTGAGCTCTTCTGGAAGTGCTCACTAGTATCATACTGGTAAGCGCATCCAGAAGCACTCACTAGTATGCAAGAGATCGGCGCTTACTTACCCCTCCGGCTCCGCTTCCTCCCTGGTCTCCTCCAGCCTGACTGCGCGCCGCGCGCACTATGACCTGACGCTGTACGCAGTGAGGTTACGTGACTGTGCAGCGCGGGCTGTTGGAGACCAGCAGGGCAGGCATTTACATTAGGACATGTAGAGCAGTGGAGCAGGAGAGGTAAGTTTTAATTATTTATTTTTAGTCTGATCTGAGGTCTGATGGGGGCCCTGGGGGTCTGTCACATCGATATGGGGGCCTGAATGAGCATATGGGGGTGCCTGACTCTGAAGTTCCTGGTGAAGTTACATTTGGGGGTCCTGAATGAGTATATGGGGGGGGGGCCTGAGCAACTGACATATGGGGTGGGGCCTGAATAAATAAACAACTGATATTGAGGGGGGTCCTTCTGAGCAACTGATATGGGGGGGTTCCTGGGCAACTGACTCATGGGGGGCCTAAATAAGCAACTGATATGGGGGGGGGGGTCTGAGCAACTGATATGCGGGGGACCTGAGCAAGTGACATATGGGGGGGCCTGAATGAGCAACTGATATGGGGGGGAATCTGAGCAACTGATATGGGGGTGTGAATGGGCATCTGATATGGGGTGGGTCCTGAGCAACAGATATAGGGACCTATCTGAATAAGTGACATATGGGGGGGCTGAGCAATTGACATATGGGGGCCTGCCTATTTTATATTCTGGCAGACATGGGGGGCACTATGGAGGGGGAGGAGCACTATGGGGCCCTATCTTGCATACTGGCACACATGGGGGCACAATGGAGGGGGAGCAATATGTGGGCCCTATTTTATATACTGCCACACATGGGGGGCACTATGGAGAGGGAGGAGCACTATGGGGACCCTATCTTTTATACTGGCACACATGGGGGGGCACTATGGAGAAGGGGGGAAAGTAGCACTATGGGGGCATCTTCTGAGGCCCTATCTTATATACTGGCAGACATGGGGGGCACTATAGAGGGGAGGAGCACTTGAGGGCCCTATCTTATATACTAGCACATGGGGGGCACTATGGAGAAGGGGGGAAAGGAGCACTTTTGGGGTCATTATATAGGGGGATTATACTGGCACACATTATGGGGGAATTTTATACTGGCACATTGTCAGGCACCATGGGGATAAGGGGGGGGCACGATATAGAAGTATTTTATACTGGCGCAAATTACAGGGCACTATGGGGACCTTGTCTCAACTGGGGGCACTAAGAGGGTTTTTTGGGCACACACTAGGGGGCATTGGCATACATTATGAGGGTACTATGGGGACATTGGCTCTACAGGGGGAACTAAGACGAGGTATTTTTTATACTGCCACACAACATGGCATTTTTATTTTTACTGTAACACATTATAAAGAGAATTATTACTACAGGGGGCATTATGGTGGGCTTTATTGCAGTTGAGGGACTATGAGGAACATAAATACTAGTATGTGCACTATGGGAGCATTATTACTTCTGGGACGCATTATTACTACTACGTGTTGTCTGGTAGATAATTATTTCTATTGGTGGGACTTTGGGGAGCAGTATTACTGTGGGAGAGAACCCTGGCACGGTATCAGCTTAGCACAATTATTTTTGGGGAACATTATGTTTACACTATTAGTGTCAGGGACACTGTTTCCTGGGCACAGTTATTTTTTTAGGACACTGTGTGCCAATATTGAAGGGGAACTATCTGTGTGTAACTTGTGAAGGGAGCACAGCGGGCACAGTATTGGGGGTGGCAGGATGGGGTGTTCAGAAGGTGGGAGGATGATAGAAAAGTAGGAAACTAAGATGTCTGTCAAACTCTGCAGAGAGAAGAGATGGCTGAAAAAAATCATCATGGCGGTCTGGTCTGAATGGAGAAGATGAGGACAGAGAACATCTACTTCAAAAGAGACATCACTGGATGGAAGGGGTATATAGACCTGCATTAGGCTACTTTCACATCTGCGTTAGTGATTCTGGCAGGCTTTTCCAGCAGAGAACAGCCAGCTGGAATTCACTGGATCCAGTACTGCTGGATGAAGACAGAATGCTCGCCGATCCATTGACTATAATGGGGTATGGCAGAGATCCGGCCACAATCTGGAAAAAATGCAGATAATCAGCGGGACACAAACCCCTGCATGCTGCGATTTGTGTCCTGCCAATTCCTTGCATTTTCTGCCGGATCAGGTGGCCGGAGCGTAGTGCCGCAGGTGTGAAAGTTGCCTGACCCTGTATGTTTTGTATTGCTATAAGTAATGTTAGGACGGAATAGGTTAGGTTGCGAATTTGGCTGGGGGGCGGGGGGGCCGGCCCCAGGCACATTCTTTGCACAGGGGCCCTCTGCTGTCTGTGTCCACCCCTGGATAGTCTCATAATTCCAGCAATTAGTTGTTGGGGTGCAAGTGATATGTTGAAAAGCCTTTAGTGGCTTTTATCTGCGGAAAAAGATAAATATATATACGCAGGTCACTTTTGCTGTTAACTGCGCTGATATAATTTAGTGGACTATTTCAATACAATACGAGAAATATTTACGCAGGTCACTTTTGTTGTTAATTGAGCTAAAAGCGTTTATTGCCATATTTCTAGAGAAAAAAGAAAAGTAGACTAAGTTTATATTTAACAAGACAAAAACACAGAAATATAGTGGCAATTCTGGAGGAGCTGCTCAGCCCCTGACACTGTGGCGTGTCTTTCATTGGGGGAGCAGCACGACCGCATGTGGACCGCAGTAATCGACTAACCCCAGCAAAATATGCATACAATGGAGGATGTCGGCGCGGTCCACATGCACCACAAGAGCAAACTACACAGAATGTAGCAAACATATGAAAAACAGAGAGAGAATGCACCAAACAGATATAACACTGACTATGCTGGCAAGACATAAATGCAGGTATTAAAAGCTGAGACTTTTGCCAATATATTCCAGTCAGGAAGATATCGGAGCCCATCATGCACCACGTCACGGTTCTCAGCATGGCAAGGGGTCCTAACCGCTGCTCTAACTGTGGTGTGAACACGGTCTGAAGGTGAAATAATTCAGCTCACAGCCAAGCTCCTCACAAATGCCCAGCATGTATACTGCGGTAGTACTATGTGAATGAAGCCAGGCCGCGAGCCACACCCACATGGAGGTCACAAGGTGCAAAAGAGTGTTAGAATGCCAGTTTATATTTGCTGTTATTTGCGCTAAAAGCGTTTCTTGTCATATTTCACTTCAAAACGAGAAAAATAGACGCAGTTCACATTTGGTGTTATTTGCGCTAAAGCGTTTATTGCCATATTTCTAGAGAAAAATAGAAAAACAGATGCAGTTCACATTTGGTGTTATTTGCGCTAAAAGCATTTATTGACATATTTCTAGAGAAAAAGAGAAAAACAGACTTAGTTCATATTTGGTGTTATTTGCACTAAAAGACACCCCGTGCCAACAGTCAGTTGGTCCGTCAGACACAACCCTTACTTAGCATGGCTCGGGAGCAGGCCCTGTGCCCTCACCTGTCCTCAACCTGCCTCTGTCCTTTTCTGTTCTTTCACTGCGAGAAGTAGTATATACTGTAGGCTCTGTTCCACTTTAAAGCAAGGAACAGCTACTAGAGGACAGTCAGCAGCTACTACCCAGCCAAGATCTGGAGGAGACATCTGCCGCTTGCTTCGCTAGTCGGGCAAGTAGTGATGAGGAGAGTGGCAAGGGAGCTTGTGCTGCAAGTGGTCAGGCTCCTGACCCAGAGGCCGTTGAAAAGGACATAAGTGATGTGCAGACATTAATCGATGATGATGAAGCCGATCGCACTTGGGAGCGGGGTGCAGAAGGGGCTTCATCATCATTAGGAGAAGAGGGTGGCAGCTTGCCCGTGAGGCAGAGCCAGCAAGGTGGTAGCATGGCTGGGAGTCAGCAGGGTGTCAGCAGGGGAAGGTCGGGAGCCAAACATGCCTGGGGTAGACCACCTGTTTTGCAGCAGCCTACCTGTGGTGCAAGGGTTTACGAAGATAGTGGCGGTAGCAATCAGTCAGTGCGGACAGTTGGAGGGAAAATCACTTACTCGATTTGTGGCAGTTTTTTTTTTTCAAAGCGCCAGAGGAAGTGAACATGGCCATATGTCGCATCTGTGGGCAGAAGGTGAAGCGTGGCCAGGGTGCCATTGTTGGCACCATGGCTTTCTGTCAACATATGCAGCGTCACCATAAAGTGGCCTGGAAGAACCGTGGCTCCGATGTGGTGATCCATCCTGCCGCAGCAACCGCTGCATCACCCAGTGGAACGCATCCGATTTCAGGTAGTCAAGGCTCCACCACCTCAGCCAGCTCATCTGCTGGTCCTTATACTCCTGCTCCTCAGTCATTCCGTCAGCAATCGATCACAAAAGTGATTGCCAAGAGAAAACAGTATGAGTGCAGAAGCTGAACGTGCTCCTGTCCAAGTTGCTGGTGCTGCAGTCCCTCCCTTTCCAAGTAGTGGACTCTACACTTTTCAGAGAACTGATGGCTTTTGCCGAGCTGAGGTGGAGAGTCCCAAGCTGTTATTTATTTGCGAAAAAGGCAGTACCATCCCTGCACACACATGTAGAACAGAAGGTGGGCCAGTCCTTGAGCCTGTCAGTGTCTGCCAAAGTGCACGGCAGCGCCGACGTGTGGAACTGTAACTAAAGTCAGGGACAATACATGTCCTTTATGGCCCACTGGGTGAATGTGGTTCCTGCACAGCCACACCTGCAACTTGGACAGATCACGACACTTACTCCTCCACTTTGTCACGCCGTTGGTCCTGCGACAATGTCCGCCTCTGCCTCCTCATCCTCCACCATGTCCTCAGCCTCCACTGCAGGGACAAGTCACAGTGCCCCTCCAGCATACCACATGTGCAGGGCTCGGCGGTGTCACGCTGTTCTGCACCTGGCTTGCCTAGGCGAACTGAGTCAAACAGGGGAGCAACTGCTCCGTGTGATGCATCAAGAAATCGAATACGGTCTTTCTCCCCGACAACTCAAAATCGGAACTATGGTGACCGACAACTGGAAAAATATTGTGTTGGTGCTGCATCAAGGAAGGCTGAGCAATGCGCCCTGCATGGCACACGTGTTCAATCTGGTTGTCCAGCGGTTCCTAAAGTCTTCCACCCATCTGCAAGACATCCTAAAAATGACCAGGAAACGTTGCATGCACTTCAGCCACTCGTACACCGCAAAGCACACCCTCAATGAGTTGCAGCTGCAGAATGGCATCTCCCAACATAGGCTCATCTGCGATGTTTCCACCTGTTGGAATTCCACCCTCCATATGTTGGACCGACTATAGGAACAGAGAAAGGCCATCAACGATTTCTTGATTATGCAAGCGGATAGGAGTACTCCCCTGTGCAACTTTGATGTCAGCCACTGGCAGCTCATGCGTGACACCTGCCGTTTGCTCAGGCCCTTTGAGGATGCCATGTTATTTGTCAGGACTACGGGATGAACGTCGTCATTCCACTGCTTCATATACTGGAACAGATGGTGGTAACAATGGCCGGTCAGGGGACAGGAGATGTGGCGCCTCGATTTCACCGCCACATGAGCCCTGTGGGGGCTGAACTGGAAGAAGAGGGGCAGGAGGACTTTGGAGCACAGGCAATGTGTAGCCAAATGGGTAATTTTTCTACTCAGCTGACCGGACAGGAGGAGCAGGAGGAGCTACAGGACGGTGAGGAAGACGAGACAGAGGACCAGGACACACCGTGGCAGTATGCAGTGGAGATGGAGACAGGGAGTCCCTCCGAGTCACTTGCACAAATGGGCCGCTGCATGCTCACTTGCTTGCGTAGTGACAGGCGAATTGTCACCATTCGGCAGAGGGATAACTTCTGGCTCTCCACCTTGTTGGACCCTCGCTACCAGTCCAGAATGGGGGCCTTTTTAAAACCAACCAAGAGGGAGGACAAACTAAACTACTACAGAGACATCCTATGTAGTCAGTTGGCTGCTGCCTATCGGCCCTATCGTCCATCCTCTCGCAGGTCTGACCTGGGGGACCTCTGCGCTGATGTTTCACTGCCATGGCTGCTGGGAGGGCTGGGGTGGCAGGAGCAGTACCAGCTCCATCAGCAGCAGCCTGAGTCTACAGTCGCTAATGAGTAGCTTTATTCACCAGCATAGTGAAGAAACTACTCACCAGCAGCAGCTAGACCTGGAGCAGGACCTGAACAAGCAGGTGGTGGCATACTTGGACAGCACCCTGCCACTCCACATTGAAGATCTGCTGGACTACTGGGCAGCCAAACTGGATTTGCGGCCACAACTAGCAGAGTTTGCCCTGGAAAAGCTGTCCTGCCCGGCCAGTAGTGTTACATCAGAACGGGTGTTTAGTGCGGTGGGGGGCCATAGTTACCCCAAGAAGAACTCACCTGTCCACCCAAAATGTGGAGAGACTGACTTTTGTCAAGATGAATCAGGCGTGGATCAGCCAGGATTTCCAACCACCAATTCCTGATGTATCAGACTAGATCATCCATGGTGCCACACCAACACTTTGATACAAGAAACCGTTTTCTTCTGACTACCTGCCTCAGCTACTACTTTGATGCTGCAACCCGCCTGATGCCACGCATCTGATCCAAGAGCTCCTTATTTCACCCACCTTCGTCAGCGGGTACTCGTATTGCCACCCATCGCCCCTCTCTGTTTCCGGGTCACTTTCAGGTCTCCTAATGCAGCTGCTGCTGCCATCTCCAAACTAAGTCACCTTGCCACTCTATGGTATCCTCCTGATGCTGCTGCTGCCATCTCCACACTATGTCAACTTGCTACTCTGTGGTCTCCTTATGCTGCTGCTGCCAGCTCCAAACTATGTCACCTTGCCACTCTGTGGTCTCCTCCTGCTGCTGCCGTCTCAACAATATGTCACTTTGCCTCTCTAGGGTCTCCTCAAGCTGCTGCCGCCATCTCCACACTGTGTCACTTTGCCTCTCTGTGGTCTCCTAATGCTGCTGCTGCCATCTCCACACTAAGTCACCTTGCCACTCTGTGGGATCCTGTTGCTGCTGTCATCTCCAGACTATGTCACCTTGCCACTCTGTGGGATCCTGCTGCTGCCATCTGCACACTATGTCACCTTGCCACTCGATGGCCTCATCATACTGCTGCCATCTACAGACTCTGGATATGTATAAAAAGAGAAAAGAAGGATGCGGTTACCAAACACTACCAAAGTACACAAAGATGTACAACAGGTGGAAAAGATCCAGCGGCACCAAAGATAATGGACTAAGAAAAAGAGATGGTAGATGATAGATGGTAATCTTCTAGAAATCAGTGATACTAGTAGAGAAGGCAGCCCAAGACAGTGTTAGCAATGCTATACACTTAATAGACAAATGGAGAAATAGATAAAGGATAGGCCGTATGCGCCCGAAACGCCCAGAAAGGTCTCAAGACGGCCTTACCCTCACCACAAAGGTGAACAATAGAAAACAATAAACAAAATTAGGCGCCACTCTCAGCAATCAATGTTATTATTGGTGTTCATGGCCCATATGCGAGCCTCCGGGTAAATATTAAATCTCATGTGCATATATTATTAATATATTAGCGTACTAAATACACAATATATTAGCAGTATTTAAGAAGATATCATAGCACGTATACCCAGAATCCGTGTTACATTATAATATAAACTCATTAGGTAATAGATCAATTAAAAATCAAGATTACAATTTTTTAAATTTAAATTAAATTAAAATCAAGATTAAAAAAACCCTGATGCACTCACTTCACAGGGGGTATGCCACCGGGATAAAGCTCAAGACACCTGGAGCAAAAAAAAAAACAGCCAAGATCGCCTGTAGTATGTAGAAGATCCGACGTCAGCGCTCCAGTTGTACCAAGATGGAAATATACAGCAGCGCTGACGTCAGATCTTCTACATACTACAGGCGATCTTGGCAGTTTTTTTTTTTTGCTCCAGGTGTCTTGAGCTTTATCCTGGTGGCATACCCCCTGTGAAGTGAGTGCATCAGGGTTTTTATCATCTTGATTTTTATTTTTATTTAAATTTCAAAAATTTTAATCTTGAAATGTATACTACTTCCTGGATTGCAGTAGGTCTGCTGGAGGCTTCAGTAGCTGCTTGTTCAGATAAGTCTTTTTCTTGCATTGTGTTTCCTTGCTGGCTTGATTCTAGGTGACCCTGACTCCCTCCGCATTTAGAGCAGGGAGCTGGTGGTCGTGTCCCCTCACTATTATAGGGTTTTCTGGTGTCACTCAGTCTAGGTACGGGGGCATACAGTCGTCTACCTTCAAGACCCTTGTATGTGCTTAGCAGTCAGGGAGAGCTCTTAGGGATTTATAGGGCTCATTTACATGCTTCTTAGTTTGGGATCAAGCCAGTCGGATGTTTATTCATAATTTCCAGCTATCTGCAATATCATCCGTGACATTATAAACCACCATAACCGTCTTAAGCATGGATCTGGTCTCAGCCTTGATTGATTGCATGCAAGGTCTTTCAATGGAGGTAGCAGATCTCCGTAAAACTGTGTCTCAGTTTCAGGTGACCGGTTCTGCTTGCGTTCATGGAGTTTGTTCCGAGCCTAAGATCTCGCTTCCGGATACATTCTCCGGGGGTAGTGAGAATTTGGTTTGCTTTAGAGAGGCTTGCAAACTCCATTTTCGCCTACTTCCCCATTCCTCTGGTGATGAGGAGCAGAGGGTGGGGATCATCATCTCACTGCTCAGGGATAACGCTCAGTCTTGGGCCTTTTCGCTGCCGGTGAATTTTTTGTAGCCCTGGGTCAGATATATGATGATCCGGATCGTATTGCTCTGGCTGAATCTAAATTGCGTCTTTTATGCCAGGGTAAACAGTCCGCAGAGATATACTGTTCAGAATTTCGGAGATGGGCAGCTGATACTGGTTTGAATGATGCTGCACTCCGAATCCAATTTTGCCATGGTCTTTCAGAGGGATTGAAAGATGCATTTGCCTTTCATGAGAGACCTACCTCCTTGGAGTCTGCCATGTCTCGGGCTGTTTGTATTGACAGGCGTCTTAGAGAGAGAGGAGAGATCACTCCTTCCTGTCATACTCAGTCCAAGGGCAGTGGGGTGGTCTCATTCAGTGCGCAGGAGCCTCAGTCTCTCTCAATCCTCTCTGAGCAGGAGCCCATGCAGCTGGGTTTGCTTGCCTCTGACAGGATTCAGCTCTCAGAGGAGGGTTTGTTTTTGTTGTGGAGGTATAAATCATTGGGCAAATGTTTGTCCCTCTAGGAGATTCAGGCAATTTTTTTAAAGTAATAAAGAAACAAAAAGAAAAAAGTCCTCTAAAAACATTCCATCTGTTACTATTGGCAAGGTTGATGCGGAAATTGTTTTCCGTTTGCTTGTAGTTCCCATTTTGTCCTACCTGCCAGGGTGGCGCTAGAGAGCAAGAACATTGTTTGTGAGATTTTTGTAGATAGTGGAGCAGCTGTCAATCTCATTGATAATCAATTTGCTATAACACATGGTTTCCAGGTATGCACTTTGGGAAAGGACATACCTGTTTTTGCTATTGATTCCATTCCACTTTCTAAAAAATCGTTAAAAGGCATAGTTCACAATATCCGTTTGATTGTGAGTGATGCTCATGTTGAGGATGTGTCGTGTTTCGTCCTAAGCGGGTTACCTACTCCTCTAGTATTGGGGCTACCCTGGCTCACTAAACATTACCCCACCACTGATTGGCAGGTGAGGCAAATAAATGGTTGGAGTGACTTTTGCAGAGAGAATTGCCTCTCGACATCTGTTTCAGAGGTTTCTACTAAGACTGTACCATCTTTTCTCTCAGAATTTTTGAATGTGTTTTCTGAGAGTGGTGTTCAGGAGCTGCTCCCTCACAGGGAGTACGATTGCCCTGTTAATCTCATCCCAGGCACCAAGCTGCCTAAATCTCATTTATACAATCTCTCCCAACCTAAAAGGGTCGCTATGCGTGCTTACATCTCTGAGAGCCTGAGAAAGGGACACATCCGACCCTCGAAGTCACCTGTTGCCACAGTTTTTTTTTTTGTTAAGAAAAAATATGTTTTTTTAAGACCATGTCTGGATTTCAGGGAGCTGAACAGTATCACAATTCGTGACCCTTATCCACTTCCTCTGATCCCAGACCTGTTTAACCAGATTGTTGGGGCTAGAGTTTTTTCCAAGTTGGATTTGAGAGGGGCATACAACCTGGTCAGGGTCAGAGAAGGAGACGAATGGAAGACGGCCTTCAATACCCCTGAGGGCCATTTTGAGAATTTGGTTATGCCTTTTGGTTTGATGAATGTTCCAGCCGTCTTCCAGCATTTTGTGAACAGCATTTTTTATCATTTAATGGGGAAATTTGTACTAGTGTGTCTAGATGACATTTAGATTTTTTCTCCTGATTTCAAAACTCATAAGGACCACCTACGTCAGGTCTTGCTAAATCTGCGGGAGAATAAATTGTACGCTAAACTGGAAAAATGTGTGTTTGCGGTTCCAGAAATTCAATTTCTGGGGTTTCTTCTCTCCGCTAGTTTTCGCATGGACTCTGAGAAGATCCGCGCTGTGCTTGAGTGGGAGCTTCCTGAGAAGCAGAAGGCGCTGATGCGCTTTTTGGGTTTTGCCAATTATTACAGGAAGTTCATTTTGAATTATTCCTCTGTTGTTAAACCACTCACTGATATGACTAGAAAGGGGGTAGATTTTTCCTCCTGGTCGGTAGAGGCGCGTAAGGCCTTTTCTAGTATCAAGGAGAGTTTTGCTTCCGCTCCCATCTTGGTACAACCTGATATCTCTCTGCCCTTCATAGTTGAGGTGGACGCTTCTGAGGTGGGCGTGGGTGCGGTCTTGTCTCAGGGTCCCTCTCCTGCCAAATGTGCCTTTTTCTCGAAGAAACTCTCCTCCGCAGAGAGAAATTACGATGTGGGAGATAGGGAATTGTTGGCCATCAAGTTAGCTTTTGAGGAATGGCGCTATTGGCTAGAGGGAGCCAGACACCCTATTACCGTGTTCTTCACACTGCATACCTGCATTAGGCTTCAGAGTGAGGAGGCATGTCTCTCAGTAATCCAATCTGATTGGATGGCAGGGAGCTGCTGGCTACAGCAAGTGTGTATGGGAAGTGAGGGAAAGCAGTTTTGGCCTCAGAGAACTGGCAGAAGAGTCCTCATATTGTAAATGCTTAAACAGCCGTAACTAAGGGAAAAACTCAAGGAAAACAGTGGTATGTGAAGAAATGCATAATGCTGCTTTTTTTTTTTTTATGAAAACATGACAGTTACCCTTTAAGGTAAATTCATATCAGTTTGATTTGTAAGAATTTATCTAAACTTAATATTTATGAGCTGTCCAACTTTTTGAAGAATTCACTGATAAGATGCAGTGAAACTGAAAGCTATAAAGGGAAAACTGTTAAATGTTTTTCATAAAGAACAATTGGAAAAATGATTTTTGCCCCAAATTAGTAGAAAGCAATACAACATGCTTCAAAAGTTATCTATAGTCTTGAGGGTATCTTGGAAGTATTCTTGGAGCATACCGTGATTTTTTACTCATGGTTTCATATGGTACACAGAACGATTACTTGAAGAAGGAGACCTCCATAGCACTGTATGACAGATTCGTACCAGATCTGTAATGTAGTGTTTCTCACCACACGTTCCCTTATTGGCCAGTCCTGTCGACATCTGCATCTGATAAAAATTACAGTATCTAATTTTTACATGCCCACATAAAATACCATGCATTGTATGACACTAATACAGAAGAAGAAGCCACCATAATTTTTTTTGCCTCCGACAACTGTGGTCCAGCCATGGGTACAGTATAAAAACAGAAGGAACCCGTTTTTCAAGATCTCTTCCTATTGATGCATCTGTAGTTTAGGGATGAAAAGGGGAAAGTTTGAAGTTGAAGATTATAACCAGGGTTGGACTGGCCAACAGGGGAATAGGTGAATCCCCCGGCGGGCCCCAGCACAGCATCTTAATCAGCCAATAACTATATTTGCATTTAGCTGTACAGTGGTCCCCCAGAATAAATTTCACTGGTGGGCCCTAGGCACCTCAGTCTGACACTTATTATAACCATGGATGTGTCTCACAAATCTGTGCCCCCATATTTGATTATTCAGTCTCTATTTACTTTAGGGGTTCCACTAGGTGACCATATGGCATCTAATGAGACAGGACCATGATGCATTGGCAGGTGGGCTGCATATAAAAACACTTGTGTACAACTGACCTTTAGGCCTAATCACCTTGGTTACGGTATATCTGTAAAAGGTGTGAACGGGTTCCTGTTCTACTGCCTGAGGCCTTTACTATACCTCCATAGCTTTTGTTTTCACACTCTATATGAGGTCTTACATGAAGAAGTATTACATGTCTGCCAGCATAGGCTCTTCTGTGGCCTTACTTTAATCAAATCAAATCAAACAAATTGTTAATAAATCTGTCACAACAGTCCATCAAGGCTCAACAGCTCCTACTGAGCGGGCTATTAAAAATTCAATTGTATGGTGCGGACCAGTTCTGATTAAAACACATGTCCCATGTTGTTGCTAATGTCCAATATTAGGACTGACTTGTCGGCTCACAGCTGTTACTTCTCGAAGTCTCACGTGACACAGCTTTACTACACACACATACTGCCCTGCTACACACACACACAGCTCTACTACACACACATACAGCTCTGCTACACATATGCTGTTCCATTACATACATACAGTTCTGCTACACACATACAGCCTTGCTACACCCATACAGCTCTGCTACACCCACACACATACTTATCTTTAATACAAACTCACATTTCCCTGCACTACTGCCGGCTATATAGTTTTCCTGTTCTGGTTCCTGCCATTGATGACATCATCAAAGGCCCTTAATCTGTACTTGGAGTTTTCATTTCCTTTCAGTACAGCTGTAGAACCTTCCTTCCCATGTACCTCTTCACACAGATCGGTGTCAGCAGGGAGAGAGAAGTGAGTGCAGATGCACTGCTCTCTCATTGATTGGGCAAAGCTCTGTATGTGCGCTCTGCGGTATGTTTAAGGAAGCAGCTAGCAGGTCTGACTGCTGTTTATAAGTAGCAATTTGTTTTTTCTTGCTAAAAAAGTGCATCTTATAAGGAGAAAAAAGTAGTGTGTAAATATATATATATATATATATATATATATAGATAGATAGAGAGGAGAAAAAATCCATGGCACTCCCAAATGTAAAGTCAAAACAAGTGGACTTTATTCACCTATGTCTCTGCCACGTTTCAGTGTTCTCACAGGACCTTTCTCACAGAGACATAGGTGTATAAAGTCCACTTGTTTTCACTTTACATTTGGGAGTGTCATGGATAATTTTGTCTATTAATGGATCCTGGATCAAGGCCGTATACACTGGCAGGCACTACTGTGGAAGTTTGGAGTTGTGCTGCCCTGTTCTCTTTGTTTATATATATATTTTTGCCCCATAAGACACACTTTTTTCGCCCCAAAGTGGGCAAACAATGTCACTGTGTATTATGAGATGAATACTAAAGAGCGCTTCCATATTAGTACTGGAGGACAGGGAAGCGGTGAATGCAGCCCTCCCTGGGCTCTGTACTCACCGCTGCTTCCTGGTTCTTTGCCATTGGCTGTGCTGTGACTGTGCACAGCGTGAGGACGCTCTGTGACCTCATGCTGTGCGCATTGGGTCAAAGCAAAGCCGTGGCAGGAAGAAAAAGAGAGCCAGATCCTAGGAACAGCGGTATCTGAAGCAGTAGAGGTAAATTGATTTTCTTAAATTTGATCTGAGGCATGGGGGCTGATCTGAGGCTGGGGGATGATCTATGGCTGGGGGCTGTTTTATGGCTGTGGGATGATCTGAGGCTGTGGGATAATCTGAGGCTGATCTATGGCTGGGGGCTGATCTATGGCTGGGGGCTGATCTATGGCTGGGGGCTGATCTGAGGCTGTGGGATAATCTGAGGCTGATCTATGGCTGGGGGCTGATCTATGGCTGGGGGCTGATCTGATGCTGTGGGATGATCTGAGGCTGGGGGCTGATCTGAGGCTGTGGGATAATCTGAGGCTGATCTATGGCTGGGGCTGATCTATGGCTGGGGGCTGATCTGATGCTGTGGGGTGATCTAAGGCTGGGGACTGATCTGAAGCTGGAGGGCTGTTCTATGGCTGTGGGATGATCTGAGGCTGTGGGATAATCTGAGGCTGATCTGAGGCTGGGGGATGATCTATGGCTGAGGGCTGATCTGATGCTGTGGGGTGATCTAAGGCTGGGCGCTGATCTGAAGCTGGAGGGCTGTTCTATGGCTGTGGGATGATCTGAGGCTGTGGGATAATCTGAGGCTGATCTGAGGCTGGGGGATGATCTATGGCTGAGGGCTGATCTGATGCTGTGGGGTGATCTAAGGCTGGGCGCTGATCTGAAGCTGGGGGCTGTTCTATGGCTGTGGGATTATCTGAGGCTGTGGGATAATCTGAGGCTGATCTATGGCTGGGGGCTGATCTATGGCTGGGGGCTGATCTATGGCTGGGGCTGATCTGATGCTGTGGGATGATCTGAGGCTGGGGGCTGATCTGAGGCATGGGGGGGGGGGGGGTGATCTGATGTGTGTTATATCCAGTAACAGATATATTAAATCATAGTCACGTTAGTCCATATGAAGGGATGTTGTTTGTTCATCCACAATTGATAAACTTGAAATGGAGATAAAAAACCCAATACAGTGGTCTACAGTTTTGTCTTTAAGAACAGATAATGGCCCATCCATCCATATTATGTCACAAAAAGATGAACTTAAGATTGCATTGTTCAGAGGGATGGTAAAACCTCATGTGCCTCCAGATCGGAGAGTCCTGTTAATCGAAGTAAGATGCTAAACTGTGCGGCAAAGCATTTTTTGTTTTATGCACCTTAGGATCATTCCTTCCCTGAGATACGTTTCACCATGGGGCATTTACTAGTTTGTGCTCTTATTGTAAACAGGCATCATAGGTGATTCTTTGTTTACTAGTGATGTCAAATTCCCTGCCAAAAATGCCTGCCTTCAATCCCGTTTATATTTCTGTATTTTTTTCCTACATGAACAATGCATACTATTATTTTGGCTTGGCCCTAGAGGTTAATTCAGGTAACGCACCACACACTATGCTTTCATATAGGTAGTACTGGAAGTAGACAGATAGGAAATTAGAAGAGAAACAAGGTTGCCATGTGCGCTGCTTTCTGCTTTGTGTTTGTGCTGCTTGTATGCGAGGAGCAGAACTGAATAGGAAACACACTGCAGGCCAAACAACAATAAGGCATTATTGTACTGCTGGAAACTCAAAGTGCATAAAAATTAAGGCTATTTGCATGAATCATTTATGTATCATGCCAGCGCAGAGGGCGCAGGATCCCGGAAGTCTACTGTTACATTGCTAATTGCTTGCAGCTCCTAAGGTCTGCCCAGATGGACTTCATTTTTTGAGCTGTTATTATTACTTCTACAGATTTGAATTCTTCAAAGCTTTTGCTCGTTCTTCGTGATTTCAACCAGTTCTTCCACCAAGAAATGGCAATTAAGGTGAAAACCCAACCCAGCTCTGATTACACCGGACTTTGTTAATCCTCTCCCTGTCCATTCAGAGAGCAATTTCCAATTAGTAACAAGTGCATTCCACTTTTATTGCAATTAGCGTCACGCATGCAAGCTTGTGATGAGTCAGGTTTTCCCAATCAATGTAGCGCCTTCACGAAAAGACAGGCGACTTGGTGAGACTGGTGCATGATAATGCCTACAGAACTACAGTAAAAAGGACAAAGACTAAAAACCAGGAGGGTGAGATTTATCAAGGGCTTTGTGTCGGTTTTATGGTATAACAAAGTGACAACTATTGACGCAAATCATTTTCAATAAAAAATGTGTAATTATTTTCACTATGAGAAAAGTTCTTATTATTTACTGGAAGAGTGGGATCTCCAATGGTTGACAGATTATTTCTTAGGCTACTTTAACACCTGCGTTCGGTGCGGATCCGTCTTGTATCTGCACAGACTGATCTGCACCAATAATGCAAACGCTTGTATCCATTCATAACGGATCCGTTTGCATTATTCATTCAAAAAATAGTCTAAGTCAAAACGGATCCGTCATTACTGTGTGGTGCTGTATACTATAAGGTGCTATACTGCATACTGTGGGGTGCTGGGGTGCACTGTAACACTAGGGTGAGCCAAGCCCTGGTCTCCTTCCTGCAGAGCGGTGCCCACTTCCAGCTGCCCAGAGCACTGATCCTGAGCCGCTGGAGTCTTCAGAACTGGAAGTATTTACAGTCATTCACTGGACTCTACCAGATGTGTGGATTTTTTGTGTGTGTGTTGTGGTGGAGGGCGTGATTGCATGTTAAGGTGTGGGAAGGCGGGATCCAGGGGGCCCAAGTAAATTTTTGCCCAGGGTCCAATCAATATTAAAGACGGCCCTGAGCATATGATGTTGAATGCCTCTTAAAGTTTAATGGTGTTGTATGACATCTTAAGTTTAAGGTGGCAAAAAGAAGCAAAACCCAACAATGATGTCAAGACAAATGGTTGCATGATGTCATGTTCCAAAAGGAATCTTTTGAATAAGGTAAAGGCCATGTCGTATGTTTTGTGCGCATTTTTAGACAGTGCCAAATGGGACAGTGCTCTGCTATGATGCATAATGGCGTCTAGTCCATTACTAGTTGCTGGAAAGTTGGAGTTGGCGTGGCTGTGAGTACGGCTGACGGGAGTGCTTGATGGAATGCCTGGAGTTTTGCAAGAGCTGGAGGTCCGCAGGTTGAGCATGCCTAATCTAATGTAATGACACAGCAAAGCACAGAGCACAGCAATGTCACTGCTCTCTCTCTCAGAACTCCATAAGACTACAGAAAATGGTTGCCGGGGAGGTTCTTATATAGTAAGGGGTAGGCAACTTTCCTGTTTGTTGCTAGGGATGTTGCTAAGCTCTAGTGATGAGCGGCAGGGGCAGTATTCGAATTCGCAATATTTCGCAAATATTTTGTAGAATATTTGTCATATATTCGAGAATTCAAGATTATATTCTTGATTGCGAAAATCGGCAATGTATTATTTGCATAATGCGCTGTGAAATACCAGTGTGGGTTTTCAAGCTGGTATAAGTTTCCTGAGACTGGAGAAAATGGTTCGCACGGCAGAACATTACAATAGCTTTATATGCAGATAGAGTGCTCCAATATATTTGCGCTTGCGAATTTTCGTCAATAAAGGATGAGCATATTTTTTCACAATACGTGCAACTTGTGACATTACAGCACTATGTCTGTAGCATGTCTGTATGGACAGCAGAACCTATCACACTACCTAACACCCTGCACTGGAACCTGTCAGCTACACTATATCAGGATATAACCTGCACTGACTATCTCCCACTAACTATATGTATTATATACTTGTGTTAGGGGCTCATGAGAGTACAGAGTAAAATACCATAATGAACGTAGGATGGTATAAAATGGCAAGTCGGTTGTCATTTTACACTATAGATCAATCTAACCTACACTGACTATCTCCCCCTAACTATCTGAATTATATATATAAGTTAACTGTCTAATGTAATAACACAAAGCACAGAACACAGCAATGACACTGATGTCTCTCTCAGAACTGCAATAAACTTTTGAAAATAGCTGCTGGGGAGGTTCTTATATAGTAAGGGGCAGGCAACTTTTCTATTGGTTGCTAGGGATGTTGCTAAGCAGTGACAAAGCCTTCTCATTGGCCCACAAGCTAGAAGAAGGTAGGGATGTGTACTGTTAAAAAAAAATGAAAAGAATATTTGTCATTACGAATATATAGCACTATATTCAAAATTATCGCGAATTCTCAAAGATATTTGCGGTAAAAATTCGTAATATGATTATTTGCGCTCAACACTACTAAGCTCAGACAAAGACATTGCAGCCTTCTTATTGGCCCACAAGCAAGAAGCAGGGAGGGATCATGGGCTCAGATGAAAAAAATTTAGAATATTCGCGAATAAGAATATATAGCACTATATTCTAAATCTTCTTGAATTCTCGAAGTGGAGATATTCGCGATTAAAATTCGCGATTCGAATATTCACACCCAACACTAATCTCTAGTAATGTTCAAGGTGACATATATAACTGTCGGTAAACAAATGGTAGCCGGTTGTAACAAACAGCCTGTTTAACCCCTTAACGCAAAACGCCATCCATGTACGGTGGGGGATGCATTGCCAGAAAGCATTCCACCGTACATGCACGGCAGGCTGATCGGACGGGCACCGGAGCGGTGCGCGCCCGATCACTGCAGGGCCCAGCAGTCTCTGGTAGACAGGCCCCTACTGTATCTGCCGGCATCGCTGTAAAAGCTGATGCCGGCGGATTAACCCTTTCTATGCCGTAGTCCGCACTGACCGCGACATAGAAGTGGTTTGCGGCTGGTAAGAGAGCGCATTGAGTGTCAGAAGGCAGCCCGATGCCGTGCAGAGGCTGCCAAATGCCTTGCAAGGAATCGGGACCTGCCTTCTACGGGTGCCCAAGAGATCCAGCCTCAGACTAACAGGCAATGTATTGTAATGCACTGCAGAGGGGATTAGACCCCCCAAATTGATGTCCCAGAGTGGGACAGAAATAAAAAGTTTAAAAAAAGTGTTTTCAATAAAGAAAATAAAGTTTCAAGTTAAAAAAAGAAAAAAACGCCCCTTTCCCCTGATTTTATAAGAAAAAAATAAAAAAAAAGAACAAACACACATATTAGGTATCGCCGCGTCAGTAACGACCAGCTTTATAAATATATCACATGATCCACCCATCCGATAGACACCATAAAAAATAAAAACTGTGTCAAAAAAAGCAATTTTTGTCACCTTACATCACTAAAAGTACAACACCAAGCGATCAAAAAGGCGTATGCCGCCAAAAATAGTACCAATCTAACCGTCACCTCATTGTCACGGCGGAGAGTGGGGGAAACCCCCCACCGTGCGGTGTCAAAGGGTAAAAGGGGATCAGCCTGGCCAAAAGGAGTAATAAGGGAGCAGGTCACCTCCTACAACATCCCTAATCCTCTCCCTGACTCCTCACCGTATGAGCGGACCCCGATGGTAGGACGACTCATACTCAGGATTCCTAGAGACCCTATGTCACCCTGGTAATCCCTCATCAAGGAGCAGGGAAGAGACGACCTGTTCATCCCAGTCATGGAGGAACAGGAGTCTCTATCTTAGGCCAGGCTGCAAGGAGAGGGGAACACATACAGCATATGGAGATGGCAGTTAAGCGAAACCATAACACACTTACCTGCCACAGACACACTGACTGGAACCCGTGCACAAGTGCTGGTGTCCACACCAACATTAAAGGACACAGCATACACCACAAACCACACAGGGAACCAGGACATTGCATAGCTGCAATAAACATAAGACAGGGGAATGTCTAGTAAACATGGCACCAAACACCACAAGACATGTAACACCAAACTAGACATACAAACACCCTGAACATAACCCACTCCTTACAAATAAGGACAGGAAGGGAAGGAGACACCGGGATAACATTGAACATCTATGACCACAAGGGTGGCCCTCACTGGAAAGATGGTAAAGCCAGGAGCAGTGAACCACCAGCACACACCAAGCCTGGAGGAACACTGAGCTACAGGCTTCCAGCAGAAACAAAATACCCAAGCAGCCACAGCCCACAAACACATAAACCCAGTGTTCACAAAACACTAGGAAGGGAGTTAACCCTTCCAACAACAGACCGTGGAAGGAAGCCACTAAAAGGGGAAGTGCAGATACCAGAAAACTAAGCTACACGTTACCACCGGCAACAGCATGCGTGGCAACCATGTCACGGCAATCACCCAGAAGGCCGAGACTCTGCCACCGCATGCTCTCACAGCAACACGTTGCCGCAGGCAACCGCAAGTGTGGCAACAGTGGTACAGCGCGAACAAAAGGCTGTGACACTCATCCTGCAAAAAATGAGCCCCTAAATAGGACAATCGCCCAAAAAATAAAACATGATATTTTTTGTTTCAAAAATGATATTAGTGTATAAAACGTAGATAAATAAAAAAAGTATACATATTAGGTATCTCCGCGTCCGTAACAACCTGCTCTATAAAAATACCACATGATTTAAACCCTGAAGTGAACACCGTAAAAAAAAAAACTGTGTCAAAAAGCCGTTTTGTCACCTTACATCACAAAAAGTGTAATAACAAGCGATTAAAAAGTCATATGCACCCCAAAATTGTACCAATCAAACCGTCATCTCATCCCGCAAAAATGGTACCCTACCTAAGAGAATTGCCCAAAATACAAAAAACTATGTCTCTCAGACTATAGAGACACTAAAACATGATTTTTTTTTTGTTAAAAAAATGAGTGTATAAAACTTAAATGAAAAAAGTATACATATTAGGTATCGCCGTGTCCGTAGCAACCTGCTATATAAAAATGGTATCAAAAAGCCATTTTGTTACTTTACATTACAAAAAGTGTAATAGCAAGCGATCAGTCATACGCACCCCAAAATAGTACCAATCAAACCGTCATCTCATACTGAAAAAAATTATCCCTTACATAAGACAGTCGCCCAAAAAATTAATAAAATATGGTTTTCAGAATATGGAGACACTAAAAAATGCTTTATTATGTAAAACTGAAACAAACTAAAAAAGTGGTCATATTTGGTATTGTCGCATCCGTAACAACCTGCTATATAAAAATAGCTCATGATCTAACCTGTTAGATGGACGTTGTAAATAACAAAAAATAAAAACAGTACCAAAACAGCTATTTTTTGGTTACCTTGCCTCACAAAAAGTGTAATATAGAGCAACCTAAAAATAATCTGTACCCTAAAATAGTACCAACAAAACTGCCACCTTATCCCGAAGTTTCCGAAATGGGGTCACTTTTTGGTAGTTTCTACTCTAGGGGTGCATCAGGGAGTCTTCAAATGTGACATGACAAGTTAAAATTATCCCATTGAAATCTGCCCTCCAAAAAGCATATGGCGTTCCTTTCTTTCTGCGCCCTGCCGTGTGCCGATACAGCAGTTTAAGACCACATATGAGGTGTTTCTGCAAACTACAGAATCAGGGCAATAAATATTGAGTTTAGTTTGGCTGTTAATCCTGGCTTTGTTAGTGGAAGAAAATGATTAAAATGGAAAATCTGCCCAAAAAAGTGAAATTCTGAAATTTCATATCCATTTTCAATTAATTCTTGTGGAAAACCTAAAGGGTAACAAAGTTTGTAAAATCTGTTTTAAATACCTTGAGGGGTGTAGTTTTAAAAATAGGGTAACTTTTTTGGAGTTTCTACTGTAGGGGTGCATCAGGGGGCTTCAAATGGGACATGGTGTCAAAAAAACAGTCCATCAAAATCTGCCTTCCAAAAACCATATGGCATTCCTTTCCTTCTGCGCCTTGCCGTGTGGCCATACAGCAGTTTACGACCACATATGGGGTGTTTCTGTAAACTACAGAATCACGGCAATAAATATTGAGTTTAGTTTGGTTGTTAATCCTTGCTTTGTTAGCGGACAGTACGTCCTCTGTATGGGGATTTATGATTGCTATTGTGATAATGTATTCCTATATAGATTTATTAATTGTCAGCAGCACCACCCTGTTTACCCAGGACAATGTATCACTGACAAATGCTGATGTTATTAGTTTACATGGGCCAATTATTGGGAATGAGAGTTCGTTTGAACATCTGTCCTGATAATTGTTCCGATCCGTAAAGGTGCACTAATAACATCAGCATTTGTCAGTGATACATTGCCCTGAGTAAAGTATTTACTTATTTTATACACTTATATAGCGCTGACATATTCCACAGTGCTTACAGACATTAGCATCAAGCTGTCCCCAATGGAGGCTCACAATCAAAGCTCCCTATCAGTATGTCTTTGGAATGTGGGAGGAAACCGGAGTACCTGGAGGAAATCCACTCAAACAGGCGGAGAACATACTAACGCCATGCAGATGTTGTCCTTGGTTGGATTCAAACCTAGGACCCCTTGCCTGCATATACTGTATTTTATGCCCCCATAAGACGCAAAAGTGGGTGAAAAATACCCCAGCATAGTATGGTGCAAATACTAATGATCGCTTACATTAAAGCTAGGGGCTGAAATGGGGGCTGATGAGAGGCATGGGGGCTAATGAGAGGCAATGGGAGCTGATAAGAGGCAAATGGGATCTGATATGAGTCAATGGGGGCTGATGAGAGGCATATGGGGGCTGATGAAAGACATGGGGCTCTTATCTGGGGTCTGATTGGGGGTCATTCACATTGGGGTCTGAGCTGAGGTCTTATTGGGGGTCTGATTTGAGGTCTTATTGGGGTCTTATTAACATTGGGGGGTCTGATCTGAGGTCTTATTGAAGTTTAATTAACATTGGGGGTCTGATAGGGGCTATGAGTTAAGGTCTGATTAACATTGGGGGTCTGACTGATGGACTGACCTGAGGTCTAATGAAATGTATGTTTTTTCTTATTGTCCTCCTCTAAAACCTAGGTGCGTCTAATGGGTAGGTGTGTCTTATAGGGTGAAAAATACGGTAGATATGCACTTATATCATAGCCACATGTAAGTGAGTTCTAGTTCGCTGTATTTTGTACTGCACCTGCATAGTTAGTATTTCTAACTATTAAACGGTTAACTCATCCCAGACATTGGTGGCATTTTGCTAGACATCCTCTCCTTAACTTTGGAGACCCATTTCTGCAGATAGGAGGGTATCCAAGAGGTGGGACCCACACCTATCTGACATAGGTGGCATATCCTGGCGATATACAATAAATCTCTGAGGACATACCCCTTTTAAATATGGTATGTCAATCATAATATGAACATTGCTCTCATTCCTTTCATATTCCATTCCTCTGTTTTTTTTTCAGATTGTAACAATTTGTCTCTACCTTAATTTTTTTTGTGATAACCAGCTTCCCTCTTATTCCTTTTCTGTAAAATTTGGCTTAAATGATTTTAATTGCATTAATCCTGTGCAGGTGGCATCAATTCTGATCCTCTCTACTGTATTTCAACACCACCGTAACACTAAACGATCTTCTATTTATTTTAGAAAATGACACATTTCCAGGGTTTAATAAGTTGTGTCCCTGACCAAATTGTAAAGCTTTACATATAGTTATGGAAGTTCCTGCATAGTATTTCACTTCTTAGCACAGTGCTCACCTTATTGGAACTAAGGTAAAGAAACCAACCACAGTCATCCATTTTGTAGCTGTGGATCAGAGTTTTCTGGTCACTCAATTGGTTCAGACATAACAATGGGTCCTAATAGAACGGGGCCTTTAAAGGTCTAGTCAGTTTTTGGAGCCACTCACTTCTGATTGTATATGTTAAATGACAAATAACCTCTTGGACTTTATTGATGACGTGACAGCTATAGATGGAAGGTAGGCATACAGAAAAAATGTTCCTTGGCCCAAGGTATCGGAGCCTGAGAACTCTCTCCTTCTGTGCCATCTGTAGTTACTTGGATTAAAGTGAACAAGGTAGTGGTACTTTTACATAAAATATGAATGCCCACAGACCAAACCTGTTGAAGATGGCGTTGTCAAGTCCTCCTGATGGTTTCTAATAGAGATGATCAAAATTAGTTTTTGGTCTAATTTGTTTGATTTGGCAATCAGATTAAATTCAGTCCCAAATGAATTCTACCCAAAAGTGCCTGAAAAATAGTGTTTGATACTTTGGGATCTAATAAGACTGTATTCAGACGCTTTCAAGCTCTTTAACAACACACCGCATTTTTCACTTTATAAGACGCACCTTATGAAAAGACACACCTAGGTTTTTGAGGAGGAAAATAAGAAAAAAAATATTTTGAACCAAAAGGTGTGCTTTTGGTGGATTTTGAACTAATGGTGGTCTGTGGATGACATGATTAGGGGGGATCTGTGGATGACACTGTTATGAGGGGCAGCATAACATCACTCACTCAGTCACGCTCCTGCTCCGTCCAGCTTCATTAATGAAGTGGGAGGAGCATGACCGAGTTAGTGACGTTATGCTGCCAGCCTGGCCGCCGCTTTGATAGTGAGTACTACTATTGCAGTACGCAGCCCTGCAGGGTGAGCGATGGTGAGGTCTCAGGGGGTAGTTACTAACCAAGGGTGTTTTTGGTACTCACAGTTTTTATATACCCTGGGCAGGCGTACAGCAGTGATGGAGAGGCTGGCACAGGGATCCTCTGGGGCACTCTCTATGTATAGGGACCAGGCCGGGTGGTAGGTGAGGTGCCCTGGGTGTTGCAGGTTTTAATGTGCCGGTGGCAAGATCCCTTTAAGTTCGTGACGCCAGTGCCGGTAACGGTGGCACACCGAATTTATTGTAGTAATAATCGAGGAACACAAGTTGCAGTGAACCAGAACTTCCTTTTAATGAACAGTACAACTATTTACAGTCTTTAGTCAGTTTCACATGTGAAAGGTTGTAACAGGCAGGCTTTATATACACGGCAGGCAAAGTCCTTGCAAGATACTCAGAGGGAATAACACTTACAGATCAGGCTGTATTTTCCTCAGTTCCTGTCTGGCTTTCTCCAAGGCCCATATGCCCTATTGCTGGCTTTATCCTTGGGTAGGGAAACCTTCCTCTGTTATATGTCTCCTTGCTGTAGAATATCCTTCTGCCCTTCAGCTCTCTGTTTGGCTGGAATAAACTTGGCTCTGCACTGTACTTTTATAGGAACTTGGTTTCTCAGGAGGCAACTTCTTCCCCTGGATGCAAGCTAGGAACCTGGGCTATCTAGCTGCATGTTAGAACTGATCTTCAGCTCCTCTCTAGCTAAAGTGGTAGCTTCACTCCCCTCTAGACTGACCCTTTCCTGTCCTGGACCCGACAATATATACTAGGGTCTTGTGCAATGTTTTTTTTTTTTTTCTAGTGTAATGCTTTAGTTTAAATGTCAGTTCTTGTTCCCCTGTCCATGGCATCTAGGATTGCTCCAAACAACATTTCATTCTATTGTACATTGTATTACATTGTATTGTACAGTGACAATAAAGGCATCTTATCTTATCTTATCTAGGGGTTCTCCTAGCTCCCTCTACTGTCTAGGAGGAGGAACTACCCCTAACAGGCCTGGTACAGGAGATAACAGGAAAAACACATAAAAACATCATATAAAATACAATTACCCTGTTTCACAAAAGGTGGGGAACAACGTGGCCCATATTGACTCTTGTGTAGTGCCCACATTTACCTAGTGGGACACTACACTACAGACAATTACGCTAGTTTAACAAACCAGTGCCACTGCTTGAGCATAAAATAAACAGACCTTACATGTAAAGACTGCTGTGAGCAGGGCCTGGTGCAATGGAGTACAGTAACTGCATCGGGCCCCACCGTAAGTGCCAGCCTCCATGTCACGGACGGTGTACAGGAAACAAGACAAAGCAACATGCATATATGACTCACTGGATCCAAAGCTAAGGAACCAAAAGGGAGACCCCTGCACAAGACCTGAGACTTTCCCTGGCTGCTCAGCCTATGCAAAGATCCCAGAGGTGGATGGTTGCATATCCACGTACCTCGACTATATAACCCCTGAACACCCTACAATAGTGAGGGTACACGACCACCGGCTCCCTACACCAGACATGGAGGGAGTCAGGGTCACCTGGGATCCAGCAAACAGAAAATAACTGAAAAATGTTTAGCACTTAACTTAGTAGCAGACTGGAAAACAAGATCAGCATGCACACACACTCCAGGAAGTAGTATAAGCCGCCCAGTAATGCATTATGGGGCGGAATTGAAAGGGATGCAATCAGTCCAACTACATGAACAGCTGAGAGAGGCTAATGAGATGAGGAACTGAACATCACAACAAAGAAACTCAAGGAGGAGGTTCTGAAAGGCTTCTGTCAGAGCTTCTCAGCTGTCTGGTTGTGACACTCCAGCCCCTCCTCCCACCTTGCGTGATAGAGGTTTACTGTAACTGATACATTGCAGGCCGCGCTGTGCAGCATAGCAGCCAGCAATGTATCAGCGTCAGACGTTTAAAAATTGCACCATTCACTTTATGAGACGCACTGCCATTTCCCCCCACTTTTGGGGGAAAAAAGTGCATCTTATAGAGCGAAAAATAAGGTAATTAGTCATGTCAAAGTGACTGCGACATATATGGCTATGGGTAAATGGATCGGTGGTAACACACTGAACTGTTACATTTTATTTTTAGTTTAACAAGAATCCAAAGATTATCCCTATTAGGTGGAAAATGTCTTACTTTATGATTTTTGATATGTGGCCAACATTTTAAGTGATTTGTGCAGGAGTCGCCAAATAAGAATTTTTTTTGAAATTGTAACAACTTTCATGGAGAATCAATTTCTTCATCTTTCATTTCCATTCGTTTCAATTAAATCTATAAAATATAAATTTTTACACACTTATATAGCACTGACATATTTTGCAGCGCTTTGTGGACATTATCATCACTCAATGTCCCACAGTGGAGAACACAATCTAAGTTCCCTATCAGTTTGTCTTTGGAGTATGGGAAGAAACCGGAGTACCTGGAGGAAAACCTGCAAATGTGAGGAGGGAAATAAGAACTTAATGGAGATGTCATACTTAGATTTAGTGTTGAGCGAATCGAAGTCCATAAGGTGGGCTTCGATCCGAATTTCAGGATAAATTTGATTCACCGTGAAGCCGAATTTCCTCATGCTTCGTTGTAGCCAATCGATTTACCCTCAAATAATGTAAAAAAAAAATCATACTTACCTGATCCATTTGCTCGTAAGGAGCCAGCCGCCACCATCTTGATTGAAGATCTCGCACGAAATCCTGTGCACGGTGACTAGGGTTGGAAGTCAATGGGAGAACCCGAGCATTAAATCAGGCATCCCCTGCTCTGAAGAGGGGAGGGTGTCTGGTTCATAGGAAAAGATCAGAAATTTATGGAAACACCACCGAAATGGTTCGGGTACAGCATGGGGAGGATGTCTGGATGCATCTTGGACTCCCAGGTCGCTGCTGGGAATTGATGTTGTCCGAGTAGTACGCCACTTTTACAGACTGACAATAATACTAACAAAACCAATCAGCTATGAATGCAGCATCTGAGGGGTACAATGATGGGGGGGGGTGGCGCAATCGCCACTCCCTCTCATTACACCCACTACTTACAAAGAAATGCTCTTCGTGACAAAGTAATTTGTCACAAAGCAAATTTTTTTGTAAAATTTGGCAAAGCAGCCTAATCAAATTTTTTTATAATTTGCTCATGTCTACTTAGATTCTTAGGATCCCAGTGCTGCAAGGCACCAGTACTCAGTACCACTAAGCAACCATTCTGTCTAATACGATGGACCCCGGTGCTGCAAGGCTCCAGTACTAACTACTGAGCCACCATTCTGTCCAATATGATGGACCCTAGTGCTGCAAGGCACCAGTACTAACCACTGAGCCACGATTATGTCCAATATGATGGGCAATCAACTTTATGGAAAAAAATGACATTTACAAAATTTTCCCATAAAATAATGTATGGCAACAGATAAATAGTGCAAGAAAATGCAATGCTGTGTTACTCCATGTATTCCCTGTTGTGGTGAGAAAATAATTAGCACATTAAACTGCACTTCAATGTAATTTGTGAGATAGATGTAAATATAATTAGATTTATTGCCAGTCATTTCAAAAGCTCAGCCCGACTTGTACTGAAATCCCCACTTGGGTAGCAAAGCATGGCTGTCAGGTTATAATAACTCAGTTACTATCTGGAGACCTCTGCTTGCTTTTTCTTTTTCCTGCCAAAATTCTTCCCTTCGAATACAAAGAAAGATAATATGCACTGGAGAAAGGGAGAAGTTATAGCCTAGAGGCATCATTACCAGTATACCGGAGATCTCTAACATAAAGGACGATGACAGTGTGTGGTAGGGCTTGTAAGGCAGCAAACTGCCTGTTTCTAGCACGTTGCTTGCCTCATAAGTCATGATTTGTTAGTACGGATAACACGACTACAAGAAATATGTTTAACTTACAGCTGACACTTTGTTATATTTCTTATAATATGCACAACATGCAGTAAGATGAGACGCGTATACTTATATGTACTAATGGCATCCCCTACAGACTGGTGATACATCTATTATCTAGGTCTATTTTATTCCCATATGTTCACAGCTGTCATCCTGACCACCCAATAAGCGGTGATAAATAGACATCTACTCTTTACTTCCCTTGTTTGTAGGATACAATGAGATTGAAGACTGAGGTTTGTCTTTAGGTGATCAAACTCACAGTAGTTTATTCAAAGTAATATTCTGCATTGCAAGGGACGTAACAAGTAATCATGGGGACCATAGCAAAACTTGGAATGCTGCCCCATTCCACCATGACCACCATGACCATGTTCAGCAAAGCTTATGATTGGTCTTCCCAATGCACAGGGCTAAGGCATACAGTGATGTCATAGTACTGGCATAATGCAAATTGTGATGTCATTGTACAGTGATAATGTACACAGTAATGTAATAATAGTGGAATAATGTGCAGAATGAAGTTACAGTATAGGATATAGAGAGATAATCTTCTAAGTGACGTTACAATACTGATATTGAACAAACAGTGATGTCACATGCAGGCATAATGATGTCACACTACAGGAAGGGATAATATGAAAGAAGTAATCATGAGGCTCCATAATAACATTTTCCATGGTGCCTTATATACAGTTTACCATTAACTTCATTTCTGAGTGGAAATGGGCCCCTTAGTTGTTGGGGCTGATAGCAGCTGCTATGCCTACTACCTTGGTAGTTATGTCCATGTCTGTATAGTTTTGCTTATGTAATGTGACCAAGAGACACTATTTTAGTGTGGCTCCATAAACTTAGACCCAAGCCAATTCCCAAGTTAAAGGGTCTGTGGAGCATGCAAATCCCTTCAGGTAGAGTTGAACATTACAGTGGCTGGTGATCCCAAAACAATCTTTGACTGAGTCAATGAAGAGTTCAGACCTGGGTTCAGATACCTTAAAGGGGTTGTCTGCCTTATTTTCTATTTTTTTTATAAAGGAAACCTACAAGAATAATATTTTATCTATATATATACTTTCCCAAACACTTTGGCCTTTGTTTTCCTGGCTGCAGCACCCTATGTACCGTATGTGACTGCTGAAGCCAATCACTGCTGCAGCCAATCTACGGTTTCATGCCATATATGGCCAAGGTCAGTGATTTGCTTCTGTGATCAATTGAGGTACATCATCAGCTAAAGCCAAAACATTAAGTCATTGCTGCAGCAGCAGGAACAAGAGGTGGTACTAGAGCAATGAGATTCAGGACAGTAATTATAATATTTTTTTATTATTCTGATAGGTTCCATTTGGTTAGAAAAAGAAATAAATCGGACAACCCTATAACAGGGTGTACATCAATGTTGAGGAATACAGAACATTATACATTAGTGTAATGGACTGGGGCACCCACATAATTTCCAATATTTCTGTTGGGTGCTCATTAGTGTTGATCAAGCACTAAAGTGCTCGGGTGTTTGGGTGCTCGGGTCGAACACCTCGGGATGCTCTGGTGCTCTACCGAGCACCCGAGCACAATGGAAGTCAATGGCAGCAACCGAGCATTAAACCAGGCACCCCCTGCTCTGAAGAGGGGAGGGTGTCTGGTTCACATAAAAAGGTCAGAAATTGATGGAAACACCACTGAAATGGTTCAGGAACAGCATGGGGAGGATGTCTGGATGCATCTTGGACTCCCAGGTCGCTGCTGGGAACGATGTTGTCCGAGTAGTGCAGAGGGGGACCATATGTCCTGGATGTGCAAACTATCGCAAGCCAAAGGTGTTGGCATTTATTTCTTATATGCAATATGACATGCAAATCCATGCAAGGCACTTCTTCAAATATTCAGAATTCGATATAAATATTCGATAGAGTATCCAATCGGACACAAAGTTTTTACTCACAGGTGAATGTCGATTATCCTGCAGTCACAATATTTGATCCTTTAAATTTTTACTCACGGTATTTGTTCATATTCCCGTGGTTCTCAGTGTTTAGCGTCCCACCTGGTTTGTTCGGCACTGGTCTATCTCGATCGTTATCCACAAATCTCGGATCTGGTCACACGATCAGGGTGTAATATCGCGAGAGGTAAACTTATGCTTGTACTGACCAGTTTGAATAGCTGAAATTTCGGATCTTTGTCTTTGGAGCGCTCTGATTCTTTTATATGTATCCAGATATTAATAAACGAACTGTTGGGAATGTCTTTGAAAAGCACTAAACGCGTTTCGGGGATCTCCATCAGAGCGCTCCAAAGACAAAGAAATTTCAGCTATTCAAACTGGTCAGTACAAGCATAAGTTTACCTCTCGCGATATTACACCCTGATCGTGTGACCAGATCCGAGATTTGTGGATAACGATCGAGAGAGACCAGTGACGAACGAACCAGGTGGGACGCTAAACACTGAGAACCACAGGAATATGAACAAATACCGTGAGTAAAAATTAAAAGGATCGAATATTGTGACTGCAGGATAATCGACATTCACCTGTGAGTAAAAACTTTGTGTCCGATTGGATACTCTATCGAATATTTATATCGGACAATTCTGAATATTTGAAGAAGTGCCTTGCATGGATTTGCATGTCATATTGCATATAAGAAATAAATGCCAACACTATTATAAGGAATAGACTGACACCTTTGGCTTGCAATAGTTTGCACATCCAGGACATATGGTCCCCCTCCTCTAAAAGATTGTAGGTGAGGGCTTGCTGGGGAACTGACCCTGTAAAACATTATGGTTGAGGGCCTGCTGGTGAGCTGACCCTCAAAAACATTACATGCGAGGGCCTGCAGGTGAGCTGACCCTCTAAAACATTACATGCGAGGGCCTGCAGGTGAGCTGACCCTCTAAAACATTACATGCGAGGGCCTGCAGGTGAGCTGACCCTCTAAAAGATTGTAGGTTAAGGCCTGCTGGTGAGCTTACCCTCTAAAACATTAAATGCGAGGGTCTGCAGGTGAGCTGACCCTCTGAAAGATTGTAGGTGAGGGCCTGCTGGTGAGCTGACCCTCTCAAACATTACATGCAAGGGCCTGCAGGTAAGCTGGCCCTCTGAAAGATTGTAGGTGAGGGCCTGCTGGTGAGCTGACCCTTTGAAACATTACATGCAAGGGCCTGCAGGTGAGCTGACTATCTAAAAGATTGTAGGTTAAGGCCTGCTGGTGAGCTGACCCTCTAAAACATTACATGCAAGGGCCTGCAGGTGATCTGACCCTCTGAAAGATTGTAGGTGAGGGCCTGCTGGTGAGCTGACCCTCTAAAACATTATACGCGAGGGCCTGCAGGTGAGCTGACCCTCTGCAACATTAGGAGCGAGGGCAGACTAATAAGCATGTTGATGATGGAAGAGGAGGAGGACAAGAAAAGAAAGATTGAACCATATACCCTTTTTATGGTGGAAGAGGTGATGGGAATACAGTGTATTCAGTACATTATAAAAAACACATTTAAAGTGCCTTTATGTTCAGCCGCTTTTCTCTGGTGGAGTAGTGAAGTCGAGGGCAATCTAGGCCTTGTTCATTTTTATAAGAGTCAACCTGTCAGCATTTTCAGTTGACAGGCGGATGCGCTTATCAGTTATTATGCCCCCAGCAGCACTAAATACCCGCTCTGACAAAACACTGGCGGCAGGGCAGGCCAGCACCTCCAAGGCATAGAGCGCCAGTTCGTGCCACATGTCCAGCTTGGACACCCAGTAGTTGAAAGGCACATAGGGATCATTAAGGTCGCTGACACAGTCTGCTATGTACTCCTTCACCATCTTCCAAAATTGTTCCCTCCTTGTGACACTAGGCCGCGCATTAGAGGGTGCTGGGAGGGTGTCATGAAACTGTCCTAGGTTTTGGAGAGTGTTGCCCTGCCTCTGTTGGAACTGCTATATGTTCCCCTTATCTCCCCTCCTTGTTTGCCCAAGGAACTACGTACTCTGCCGTCAGCGTTGTCAGCTGGAAATTTTTGGAAGCAATTTTTCCACAAGGACCTTATGGTATTCCACCATTTTGCTCGTCCTATCCACCGCAGGACTGAGAGATGAGAAGTTCTCTTTGTAGCAGGGGACAAGAAGGGTGAAAGACCAAAAATCGGTGTTGTCCAAAATGAGTGAAACATGTGGGCCCAGGGAAAGGCATCCTAACATAAAGTCAGCCATGTGTGCCAGAGTCCCAACAGGCAAGACTTCGCTGTCGTCATCAGGAGGATGACTCTTAATCTCCTCATCCTCTTCCACCTCTTCTGCCCATCAACGCAGAACAGATGGAATTAAACTTCCATGGGTACTACCCTCTGTATCAGAGGCAACCGTCTCCTCATCCTCCTCACCATCATCCAATTTGCGCTGAGAAGACGAACTGAGGGTGGTCTGGCTATCATTCTGTGTAATGTCTTCCCCCATTTCCACCTCTTCCACATGCAAAGCTTCTGCCTTAATTGTGAGCAGCGAGCGTTTGAGTAGACATAGAAGTGGGATGGTGACGCTGATAATAGCGATTATCGCCGCTCACCATCTGTGTTGATTCCTCAAAGTTTCTTAAAACCTCACAGAGGTCAGACATCCATGCCCACTCCTCGCTTGTGATGCATGTGCTTCACAGGTATTTGGGATGTGGAAATGTTACACAGGAGAAATACCGCAGATAATGTCGCTGATGTCACCAGCGGCTAATATAAAATTACAGGGAATGTCACAGGTATTTGGGATGTGAAAACGTCACACAGGAGATATACCGCAGATAATGTCAATGCTGTCACCAGCGGCTAATAAAAAATTACAGGGAATATCGCAGGTATTTGGGATGTGGAAACGTTACACAGGATAAATACCGCAGATAATGTCGCTGATGTCACCAGCAGCTTATATAAAATTACAGAAAATGTCACAGGTATTTTGGATGTGGAAATACTGCAGATAATGTCACTGATGTCAGCAGCAGCTAATATAAAATTACAAGGAATGTCTCAGGTATTTGTCATGTGGAAAAGTTACACAGGAGAAATACCGCAGATAATGTCGCTGATGTCACCAGCGGCTAATAAAAAATTACAGGGAATGTCACTGGTATTTGGAATGTGGAAACATTAAACAGGAGATGTACCCCAGGTAATGACACTCTCCGCAGTGGACACCGTCTATGGAAAAAGTACACTGGATGTCACTGATATTTTTTGGATGTGCACACGTTACACAGGAGATGTAGCGCACCTAATGTCACTGCCCGCAGCAGACACCAGTCTACGGAAAAAGTACACTGGATGTCAGATATTTTTGGGATGCGGACACGTTACACAAGAGATGTAGCGCAGATAATGTCACTGTCCACAGTGGACAAGTCTAAGGAAAAAGTACACTGGATGTCACAGATATTTTTGGGATGCGCACACGTTACACAGGAGATGTAGCGTAGATAATGTTGCTGTCTGCAGCAGCCTAACTACAGACTTTTGTGTCTGTAAAGTTTTAGCAATTTAGCGCAGGTTGCGCTAAAAATATATATTGCTGCTGCCACACACAATAGTCCTTAAAAGGACTTTTGGGTCTCTGACAAGTTTTTCAAATTAAAAAAACATTTCACTTCCTACACTATCCTTTCCCTTTTTCAGCACAGCTTCTCCATGACTAACACTGAGCCGAACACGTGTCATCGGGTGCCGCGTTCCGGCCATCCAATCACTGTAATGCCAGTAACCAACATGGCTACGGCATTACAGTGAAGGGCAGTACTTACCTGCATGTTTATTGGCTGCGTAGCAGCCAACAAACGTGCGGGGGAGGAGACTCGAGCATTGCGCTCAAGCACATCCGGTATTCAACCGAATACCGCCATGTGCCGATTATCAAGATGCTCGAGCCGAACTAGTGTTCGGCCGAGCATGCTCGATCAACACTAGTGCTCATCCTTATATTTAAAAGTTGTAGTAGGACAGATTTTAAAATGCATTTTAAATTCTTGTCCTTGCTATATGTGAATTAACTTTCAGGAGTTAAGAAGGTGGAAAGTCATGGTGACCATGTCTAAACCTCCGAATACAGCTTGATTGAAGTTTCCAAGGACAATATACGACATCTAGAGCCCACCCAAAATCCTACATATACGCTGATGTCTTATGGATCATTCATGTTAAAGGTCACATGGTTTTGTGGGAAAAACTGAAGTATTACTGTGCATCCATATGACAAGCTATGGTTTTAGCCCCATTCGGTCACTACAAAGTTGGCTCATACCCTTAGTATTGCTCAACTGCCAGAAAAATTGCATTTCTGAATTTAACAAATGATAGCAAGGATAGGACTGGTCATTCTGGACCACTTTACTATTTTTGAGTGCTGCAGTGGTTGGACATTGCCAATGGAAAAACTGGTGGCTACTTTATAAATATCTTAGGACACTGTATACATGATACTGTACTGTTAGCTGACTGCAAGTTAACACTTTTGGACCCAAAGCAAATCCAAGCCTCATATTTATCCAGCTTAAATATTATACTGGTCTCCTTGCATGGGAAAAAGGGACCTATTGCATCTCCTTAGACATCAGGATCTAGATATAACCACATCTTCAGCGGCCACCATAGTCATGGTCTTAAGGGGGTTGTCCAGCCTTTTTTAAGTGATAGCCTACCCTCAGGATAGGCCATCACTAGCTGATCTGCTGGAATCTAGCACCATCGGGGCTACAGAGCACTGTCAACATTGTAGTGGACAGCACTTATCACTCATCACAAGTGCTGTCCACTACAATGTTGACAATGCTTTGTAGTTCTGGTGCCAACTTCCAATGACAAAGCTACACAGAACAGCTGACCGGGCTCGTTGATCAGCTACTGATTACCCATCCCGAAGATAGGCAATCACCTAAAAAAAATCTCCAGGGTTAGATAGACATGGCCACTTTCTGTCTGCAGGTCATGGGTTATACTGCAGCTCAGCCTCACTTCCTTCAATTGAGTTGAGGTGCAATACCAGAAATATGTTTTTAATCCTATGTAACTCCTATAACTTTTTTGGCTCATGCACACGACCGTATGTATTTTGCAGTCCACAAAACACAGATGACGTCCGTGTGACATCCGTATTGCATCAGTTTTTTTGTGTGAATCCATTGTAAAAATGTCTATCCTTGTCTGCTAAATGGACAAGAATAGGACATGTTCTATCTTTTTTTGCGGAACGGCCATGCGGACATAACGAAACGGAATGCACACAAGAGTCATTTCCGTTTTTTTTTTTTTTTTGTAAACCCATTGAAGTCACAAAATAAAATGGAACTAGACACAGAAAACAAATACGTTTGTGTGCATGAGCCCTAAGTCATATTGATAAAAGCATGCAAGGCTGTGGGGTCAGCAATCAGTTGACAGAATACAGGCTGCACTTAGCAGCCTTGAATGTGCTGCTAGGTGTACAGGCCAAGCAAAGTGAATGCGAAATTTTCCGCGGATTAGCAAGTTATCATTGCAATTCTCCCAAGAAAACGTTTCTGACAATAACATTATATCAGTATCGCTCTGTATTACAATCTGAACACCAGCTTAAATACAGATCAAATCCATGAACACACTGGTCAGTTCTGTCAAAAAAATACTTTCAGCAAGTTTATTATAAAAATATAAATGTTTCCACTACAAATCATTTTACATTAGTCTGAGGCCATCTAAAATTGCACATTATGAAAACTAAATAAAAGTCGTACTAAGTAATAAAAACGGTAAAAAGGAAAAATCATATAAATGCAGATTATGTCAATCATTGCATTACATAAGGTATGCTAGATACAGAGTGTAAACGAAATCGACAGAAATAAATAAGTCAAATGCCTTTAAAACACAGACCAAATGATGCGGAACTCACAATAATATGAATATTCTCGTTCTGTTTTTTGTATTTTTTGTATTTTTTTTTTCCATTCAAGCTTTTTTTTAATATGGCGATGGCCGTGAAAAATCTAGTATTCCAAAGGAAGAAATTGAATGCTATGTTTACATACATTATATACAGAAAAGTCAAGCCTTCTATATGAAGAGTGACAGTCCTTGAGAAAGCAAGCCACACGGTGTATATAAGGGTAATATATATCTAGATATTGAGTTCTGTCTGATTGAACAAATCACATGCACTGTGGTTGAAAAACCGCATTATCATTTCCAGCATACAGAAATATAAAGAGAGAAGAGGCTCAAATCATTTATTTCATTTAACGTAGAGCCGAGCGACATTAGAACATAAGAACAAGGTCCATAGTATTATTTTTTATGAGCTACTACAACTTTTGTCTTCTATAACTAATAATGATGTTTTTTTTCAGGAAACATTAACTGACACTGTAACCCTGGGTTCAGACCTGAGCGTTTTACAGCGCGTTCCTACGCGCTGTAAAATGCTCAACACGGAGAAACCAATGATTCCCTATGGGAATGGTTCTCACCTGGGTGTTTTACAGCGCGTACGATCGTGCTGTAAAACGCCTGACGCTCAAACAAGTTCTTGAGCTTTTTTTGGGGCGTTTGTCGCTCGTTCCCGCACATAGATATTCGGGAACGCGCGACAATGTGTGCACGCCTGTCTCTGTATGCGCGATTGTAAACGCCCAGTACAATCGCGCATACAGAGCGCTCGTTTCAGAACCCCCTGTAAGAGAATGTCCAAATTGTCAGCTGAGCTCTAAGCAACACAAGGCATAGGATTTATCTACCTCTATGTGCTTAGAAAAGGAATTCCATATACTTTTTAAAAAAAATACTACTGTTAAATATAAAAAGGGGAAAAAACGTAAAAAAATGGCTAGAAAATAAGGCAACAGTAATTTTTTATAATTTTTTTATTCTAAATTTATTTTTCATTTAGTGAATTTTAAATGAAATGATTTAGATACTTGTCTCTAATCAAAGGATAAAACATGTTTTAATAGTTAACACAAAGAATTGATTTTAATGACTATCTTGCCTAATTGTTTTAATCAGTATATCCTCCAGGCATAGTGTATTTTCATTTATTATCTTCTTTACACTGGTTTTATGGTTTGAATTGAAATAATCACTGTGGTACCACAGATTCATAATATATCCATGGCCAGTATCTATCCTGGCAGTCTGTGAGTCCAAAGCCTACTGTACTGTAGATTCTGAATTAAAAATCTAATAAATCTGAACATATTCAGATTCTGTTCACACCATCAACATGGCTTCTGCCTTACTCCAGCTATGATGGATCCATAGATCCATAGAAATCCTAATGGATCTCAAACGACAAGGGCCCAACATTAGTGTGAACTGAGCCTTAACTGCTATCAGATCATGAAGTGACAGTAGGAGTTTCATAACCTAAACTTATATGCAGGCATCTATGGTGGGCCTGTACATCTCCACGCTACAGAAGAACACTGTGCATGGCTATGAGTAGGTGACCCAAACGGTATATTGCATGATAATGTAATCACTCTGGACAGAGCTATGTCACTATACAAATAAAATTCCATTATTACAATATTCATCAATCCTATATTATAAGAAATCTTCATTTGTGATGCCACTGGCAATCTGTTATATCTTTTTCACCAGGTCCAAAAAGCTTAAGTGGTTATAGTTATTTCAGCAAACTTTGCAGAAATCAATAGTACGGGTAAATATAAGAAACTTTATAATATACATTATCAGAGAAAATGCCTTTTTCTCCCTATAGCAGCTCCTCACTTCTTCTCTATTTATAGTCTTATATGGGCAGCATTTAATTAGATCTTTAAGTGAGCTGACTGCCATCTTGTCTCTCAAGACAGACTTAAACTGGCCACACACATTCAGTAATTCGGCAGTCACTCCAAATTTCCTATATGTACACATATACAGTATGCTTGGCCAAGCAAGTAAATGTCAGTAAGGAGAGAAAAGAAAGCCACTGCCACACACCTCTGGTGATGGATTATCTCCTGGAAGAACAAAAAGTATGGATAAAAATATTCACTTTGCCTGATCCTTCTCCCCTCCAACATAATCTTTTGGACACATTAGAATGTCACCCGAACCATCTGTTCTCAGTGGGTTCAGACAACAGTACACTAGTGTGTATGGGGGCTTTTAGCAGAGAATGTTTATTTAGGATGAGAAATAAACATTTTTTCTCTAATAAGATATATTATATTTACCTGAATTATTGGTTTATGCAAAGTTTTTTTCAAAATGACAGTGACCCCTTAAACTTGCACCATCCCTTTGACACTTGACTGTTGGCTGGATCTTGATTTAACATTATTAGTTTTGGAATTTGAAAAAAATTGTAGAAATACATAATATCAAAAATATTAATTTGAAAAAAGAGCTTGACATCCAGCTCTCCACACAACGAAACTCATGTGTTAAGGATATTTTTGTAGGTTCTTGCGTCCTAAGGAAAATTAAATATGGGGAAGTAATTTCATAGTTTTATAGTTTTTTTTGCCATACTCTTTTTATATATTTGTACATTTTAACAACAGTCACTTAAAAACCACCAAGCATCGATGCTATACCTGAAAGAATAAAATACTTGCTTCTTTATATATTAGAGATATTGCTTAAAATATTTGTAAACTTTTTTTTCCCCCAGGACCATGATCGCAACCTCGAAAAACTTGTTCATAAAATGAAAATAAAAAATTTGCTAAATGAACCATAGCACTGTAAATTTGTCTTTATCTATGACAGCTTATATAAAAGCTTTACTGGATCATTTGTATTACAATGTTCATTGTTTTGAAGCATTAAGTTTTATATTATTGTTCTTCTTATATTCACAGGAAAACAACAAAAGAAAGAACCATAATTTTTGTGAAATATAAAAAATTATTTGTTTGAAACCTCAAGTGATATCATGATTGTTCGCTGTAGACAACTTTTCTACCTCGTGCAGTTTTTATTTTTTGCTGATAGAAACTATTAAAGTGTACCTATTGTTATAAAAATGTAATAATCACTTCTCCATAACCTCCGCATTTTGCATACTGTATTTTTCCCTCTGGTGGTTTCTCTTCATGCTTTTGCAGACTTCTGCGTGTGATTTTAGAACATTGTGAAGTCTCATGCAGGTTTGTTAAAACACTAAGAAGCTGCAGCTGCACCCCCCTCCTCCCTGTCTCCGAATTACTATTTTACAATAGATGGATTGTGGAAGCTACGTTCTGAATATTTACAGAAAGCTTGTAGTTAAAGGGAATGTGTTATTAGAAAATGACCTCTTGTTTAAATCATGTTTTTATGTGAAACATATTTTTTTTTTAGCATTTTCAGTGAATTTTTTTATTTAGATTTTTCCGTGTCACGATCCATATGAACAAAATGTATATAATCCTGCAATTTTCACACTGGTCACTAGGCCCAAAGTATGTTAAGACTTCCTGACTTTGAGAGTAGTTACATGGGTAATGGACACAATGGACAGGAGTTGACCCCATTGATTTCTATGGCAGGCTTCTCGGCATGGTCTTTGGCCTGGGCATAGGTAAGGGGTAGTAGATAAGCTACACACAGGTAGATCCTGTGTTATCTATACAGAAATGAAATCTGTCATTTTAATTCTGCCTGTGGTGATAATGATAATACAGATGCAGCCTAGCTAAACGTGATGGTTAACGTGTTAACTAAGAAAATGGAATAAAAATGTTAGCTAACGCTTTCAATTGATTTCAATAGCTTTTGTCACAAGATGGCAGGAGATAACACTGTGACATGTATTATCAGAGTCAATTTTAGCTTGGCTACATCTGTAGCTACTGAAAGGTTACCTGTACAGAACAGGAAATCATGACCTATTAGACTACAAGATTATATAAAAAAAAATAATATGGATAGTGACATGGAAAAACAAAAAATAAAAAACTTGCCAAAAATTCTAAATAAAAATAAAAATTAATTAGCATAAAAAGGTCATTGATTTTCCAGCGGCTGTGTCCGATACCTTTGCTTTATATACGTCTTAAAAAATAATAAAAAACTATTGGATCTAAAAAGGTCATTGATTACCTTGGTCATTTCTGATGACACACTCTCTTTACAGAAAGGGGAACTACAAATTGCTGAAGGTGAGGAAGAGGCCACTTTCCGCTAACAAGATACATTACAAAGTTGAATATATTCACATGTACTGTACTACTGATTTATTAAGAAAAAAAGAAAGCAGTATAACAATAGGTACGCTTTAACAATTAAAGAAGATTCTTTACAAGGTCAGACAGAGGCTATATTGGAAGCATTGTATTGAAATTTTAATATGTATCAAAATAGAAATATAGCAACAAAGACATATTTTTAGAAACAAAATACCAAATAAATATTCATTTTACAAATGAACAGTGAAAAATATCACATTCCTGCGAAGTGGCGGTCATTTTCAGCGTAGAATATGGACTTTAACGCATAGAATTGAAAATGATAATTGAAAAGTTAAAGTGAACCGCTCATGTTAAAAAATAATACACAGTATAGGTCCAGAAAGTGTGTCACTGGACAACGTTTTGGCCGTCTCACGGTACACTGTTCCTTACATTTATTTACAAAGATCATCTCCGTAATAGGTCGCCCATAGAGGTGCCTAGGGAATTTACCACATCTCACCTAATTTCACCGTTTTTTTTTTTTTATTGTAGGGAAACTAGCGGAGAAATATCTGCCTGGCTCCATATGAGATCACAGCATGCTCCATCGGATGCCATATGCATTTCATTGCTTCTAGGGGAGGATAGCACCATACATACAGCATCTGACGGAGCAAGCTCTCTTCTGTACACATGAGACTCTCCAGTGCTGATAAAGCTTTCTCGTGATTGGCTTGTTGTAATTCAGATATCAAGCAGGAATTATGATACTGTACAATTTCTGTCTGCTTGAAATTTTAGTACCGTTTCATAGAATAGTAACAGATTAAAGTAGTTCTCCATCCAAATTTTCCTGTGCATAAATATGATTCACAATTCAATTAAGAGATGGAGAAACTTATGGCCTGAGTAGTTGAATCTCCTCAATCTTACTTCTTGACAGTCTGGTTGCTAAGGACATATTCCTTAAGGTATGGTCCGTTGTTAGGCATTTTGTTTCTAGCAACCAGTCTCTCTCATATGACTTATCTGTTCTGTTCAAAGCTGGACTGGCACTGACATCACCATTCCACACCTCACCAGGCATTATAAATCCAACGTTAGATGATGTAGAACATGTTTGGAGTGAACATATACTGGTTTCATGACAGGTTCACTTTAAAATGTAAAAAAACTTTAAAATCCAGAATTCCATAAAAAAAATATGAACACAGAGTTAGTGTATTGCAAATCTTGCTTATGATCTTGGTTCACCCTGTGATCAGATCTTGATATTTTGTCCGTGGTAGACATCTGCTTTCTTCCAGCACATGTATATTATCTCTACACGGCCAGAAATGAAGTCTTCCTGGCAAATATATAGAAGAGTTTTTACTCGGATTTTAAGGCATTGTTACTCCCATGTAAGAGTTTGTGAGGTTTCCATACAGTTCAGGTCCCTCACATCTTCTCAGGTGTTTAGGTATAATTGCACCATTATTTAAAATACATAATCCTGTATTTCATTACACGTTAACAGGTCCATTCTTTATGTGAAGTTCTTGAGGTTTCACTGCGTTCATCATCTGCATTCGGGGACCAATGATTGTGACACCGACTGTCTTCATATCACTGTAAGAAATAAACATAGAATTAGCCAACGTACGTAGAGCAGTGCTGCTTTTATTCTAAACTAAACTATTAGTATCAAGCTCAGGATGAGGTCCAAATACTAATCGTCAAAATGACTGCTGCATGGACAATAGTTTTTTTTTAAGGGTTGTTCATTTTAGAAATCCTGTTTTTATAAATCTTATTAGAGAAGCCAGAATGAAAGGTGTTGTTTCATAATACATTTTCTACATTTTTGAAACCAGCACCTGGATCTTAATACTGACTTATTCATTACAATGTATTGGTATAGCGCTACCTGCTGTTTGTTCTTCATCTTACTTGTCTGGCCACCTTGCTGAGGTGGATGCACATGCTCAGTTCCATCCTTTAACGGCATGAGCCAGATTTCCTTAAGAAGAAGCTGTTACAGCTACAGGGAACAGGCTACAGCAGAAAGGACATGCTCCTGAGAAAGGACATGACCCCTAACCTGTGACAGGGAGAGACCTGCTGCAGAAACGACACGCACCCTGAGAAAGGATGCACCCATTAGGAAGGCACACACCATCTGTGCTGCCACCTTGAAATAAACCTAGCAGAGCAATTGAAGAAACAAAGTGGAAGATCTCTGCAGTTCACGTGAGGTACAAGGGCTGGTTCTAGCTTTGTGCAGAAAAAGATTGTCATGTACTATATGATGTCCGATTTTCATTTTTTATAGTAATCATGGGAAAAGCCCTTTAACAACGAAGGTGTCCCCTATTCAGGATTATCATCTCGTCAGAGTGGAAAGTGCTTACAAAGAGTCTCTTGCTCTGGAGATCCTGGCGGGCATTACGCAGATATCCCATTGACGTAAATGGGAACTGTGTAATGCATAAACTCTCCTGTGGGGGGCACTGAAGACTTACTACCAGGTTACCTCTCAGGTAAAAGCTGACAGCTAGGGGGCAAAACAGCAGGATGGCTTACTTTTGGCTTACAGTCCAAGGACCTTTATAAGAAGTACAGTATGAATAGTCCAAAGTGCACACTCCTTCAACACAAGTATTCCCCTTGAGAGATACAGTATATATATATATATATATAATATGCATCAATGTAAACAACATGTCAATAGACTGGGGTGTACTGATTCCTCGTAAAGTGGGACATCATTAGATTATTATGCAGCGCTGTAACTTGAAGCTCCTCGGCCCCAGTGCAAAATGCGTAACAGAGGTCGCCACCTTCTAATTATACCTAGAATTCTGGTACCCTTCTATGTAGCAGAAAGGCCCTTGGCCCTCAGGCAACAGGAGTCAGGCGTGACTGCACCAAACACAGCTCCATCCTTATAAATATAATGTGTCTGCACAGCGCCACCAGCTGTTTGTTCTTTATCTTACTTCTCTGTCCACCTCGTTGAGGTGGATGCACAAACTCAGTTCCGTCCTTCAGCTACCACAAGCCAGATCTTAAGACAAAACTGTGACAGTTACAGGGAATGGCCTACAGGAGAAAGGACATGTTCCCCAACCTGTGACAGGGAGAGAGCTGATGCAGAAAGTAGTCATTGAAACTGAATATTCTATCCTTTTGCTTAGATTTCAGGTGTTCATCTACCAAGATTAAGTTTCTCACAGTTACAGAGGGAGATTTCCAGTCCTTTTACATAAATTCTCAGGACAGGCCATCAATATCTAACCAATAGGGGTGCCAACGCCCCTCAACCCTGCAAATCAGCTGTTACACAGTTGCTTTTCTCCGTTACGTGTAGTTGACAAGGCTGGTTACTACAATGCTGCTCCCATTCACTACAATGGGAGCAGTGACGCAGTTACCAGCTCCATTTACTACACACAATGTACTTTTTGCCATTGAGTTCTGGCGCCAAAGCTACTGCAGAATAAATGATTGTTGGGGTTGCGGGTTGTCTGACCCCACCAATTAGATATTGATAGCTTATACAAAGGATAGACGATCAATATAAAAGGTCCAGAAAATTATTTTAAAGGGATTGTCTGAGATTTTGATATGAATTGCTTATCCTTAGGATAGGTCATCCATATCACATCGATGGGAGCCTGACTCCCGGTGCCCAACGATCAGCTGTTTGAAGAGGTTGTGGTGCTGTGGCCTCTTCCTAGGCCAGTGATGTCATGTTCATTGGTCACATGGCCTAGGAGCAGGAGCAAGTGAATGGGGCTAAGCTGCAATACCAAGCACAGCTCCTATCTAATGGACGGCAGTGTGCTTGGTAAGCTGCAAAAAGGCTGTGGTGCTCACGGCCTTCTCTAAAAGCTGTCTCACCCCTACAGATTCTATATCGATGACCTATCCTAAGGGTAGTAGAGAAAAGAGGTTCTGCGTCGGCGCGAAATCACTGGTGGAAGCGGTCTTAAAGATGAATTTTTCTTTTATTCAGAAACTTTTCTCTACTACAAATTTCTTTTGGGGGACTGGACATCCCATCCGAGAGACTACAAAATCTGCGGCTGCAGTCCTGGTTTAGAGGTCCTATTTTGATTAAGCTCCAAGTAGAGTTGTGCCTGCCGGAGCACAACTTTGTAAGGTGAGTCTGAATATTTCTCACTCTGATATCCTTATCCGGTTAAACATACTACACTATTGTGCGCTCTCTCTCTTCTGTTTCCCTGCTTTCGAGGGAAAATTTGATTTGTCCGTGACCTACACTATCCTAAGGGTAGGTCATCAATATTAAACATCTCTTTAGGAAATGAATCTGAACATGTATATGAACAGTAATAGAAATATGTAGACTCAAAGACTCAAGGCTATAACAACTGCTATAGGTCCTTCTACTAAATAGGCTTTGAAGGAGGTGAATACTGTAAGGTCATCCAGGTTTTTTGTTGTTGTAGCCAATCCTCAGGATAGGCAATCACCAGCTGATCGGTGGGGACCTCAGACCCCGAACTGCCGCTAATAAGCTGGTCTGTGTAGCTCTGTCGACAGAAGTCAGCACCGGAGCTATACAGCACTGCTGGCATTGTAACTGCTGTCAATGCTGCTCCTATTGACTTCAATTGTCAATACCCCTGGGACAACCCCTTTAATGTGGTTACACAATAATAATATTAGAAACTAAAGGGGAGATTTATCAAACTGGTGTAAAGTAGAACTTTCATTTTTCACAACTCCTTTGGAAAATGGGCAACTAAGCCAAATTACCATTACACCAGTTTGAATACTCTCCCCATGTTACTTATATATACTGTAGTGCCATTCTTTACTGTCATAAACCATAGAGGTACAGACATAATACAAGTACCATTGTCAGAACAGCACAGCCTGGGTCCATAGACGTCTACAGGTGCAGTTTTATGGACCTTGTACAGAGACGTAACACGCAAGGCCTCATACGGTGTAGTCTACGTAGAGTAAGTTTAGAAAACAATTCAGTCATTCTACTTGTAGGTAATACCAAATAAAAAGCCATCTCAGGAAAGCCTTGGTAATCTCTCATCAATGCCATGCATGTTTAGTGAGATTACACTTTAATGAGATACTGATTTAGACAGGAAGCGTTTTACATAGTAATTTACTTAAAAACTCATCAGATAATTATTCTTGTTAGCAGTCCACAAAAACGTCATGTTTTCATTAACTCTGGAGACTCCAACCCTTTCGAGCTCACTTTACCCTGGTTTGTCACAGTGGAAATGACAGAGTGTGGATTTTGCTATTTTCTTTAGCCCTACATCATACTGCAAAAATGTATGCATGCTGCATTATTTCCTCACCCTAATTGTGCCGATTTACACGCAGGTCATATAAGGGTACGTGGCCTGCTAACAGCTGCTTTAGGTGAAGTATCCTGGTTCAAAGTGATTGGAATTCTAAAATCAGCAAAATTGACCCAAATTACTGTCAGCCCAGCCTCGGGATTATTATAAATGTTTCATTATCATCTTAAAGAACTGCTGAGATGGCAATTTCCTAATACTGTGCAATAGTATTATTGCAATTGCTTTCATTATCTACAGGGGTAATCAGACCCTACAGCAGATGCTCCGGGAAGAAATGAAATGCCAATGGCTTTTGATCCTTGCTGCAGTTTTTTAGTCTAGCTCCGTTTTACATTTTATAAACATAGGCAGAAGAAGAGATTCATGAAAGAAAAGTTATGTACAGTAGTAGATATACTTCTCTCCTGCACCTAGTAGGAGTTGCTGCTATATGAGCAATTTGATTAAGCCTAGTTTTAACGTTGTGGTTCCCCATCAATTTAGAAGAGTTGGCCACATGTCCCATAAATCCCATACTGACTAGCCTATTTTGTGGCTTCATGACCAAGCATTTTTTTAGGTCATCTTATTGTCAGCCATAGGACAAATTGTATTGGTTAATGGCACCACAATGGGTTGTATACAATGTATTGTATTAGTTTATGAGCTTTGCTACATGGTAGACCTGGAGGCCATGGCAATATTTATGCAATGGGCTTACAGAGGCACCCCCACCCACTGAAACCACTTAGGTGCTACGGTCTGTAATGACTATGATCAATTATCTAAATTGACCACAAACGAGTATACTTATCAGCTGAACACTTGTTCAACCAACATCTATGTCTCCCCATTCCTCGAAAGGGATGCACAATTGTAATCATCCGAGGCAGTTAGCAAAAATGCCATACAAACATTTCTTGCACCTAAATAAAAAGTGCACCCTGGAGTGTTGCCACATGTTCTCCGATGCTGCACAATCAATAAAGGTTGGTCAAGCTTGAATGCAACATTTATAAAAGTAAAGTAGAGTGCAATCGGTTTTCGAACCCACGGAAGAAGCTGGGAGGTGAAACTCAAATTGGGCCAGTAAACATGGCATGTGGATGCCATGGAATTTGACTTTATGATCATCATTCGATTTTGTTGGAGGGGAAGAGTCTTGCGGTGCGATACAATTAGAGGATATGGTCATTTTTCTTGTATTACGGGCTATTGAGCATGGGGAAAGTTACACTACCTGCTATAGGATGTGGATGATTTTGAGCTTGGTTATCCGCATTTGGAGAAAACCTTCATCTAAATGTGTGATTGTCCTTTGCTATTTTATTGCATGTAGTTTTCTTCGACCTACATTTCTTGGCGCTTGGTAGGCGGGCTCAGATGTGTTTTGATCAAAATATATTGGCTAAGTGTCTCAGATATTATCATATCAGAAGTGAGGACTTTGTCCATATATAGTGCTTGCATCTACTTTACTAAGTGCATTATTATCTTATTTCTGTGATTTTCTTCAATAATATAGCCAGGGACATCCGCACATTTGTATATCATACCGTGCAGGATGTTTTTACCTTAGTTTTTTCTGTGATTTTTTTGTCTACATTTCTTCAACCCTGAATCATTTTTAGATATCACATGGCAAGGTTCACAAATCAGCTGATGTTGGTCCTTTACAATTACTAAACTTACACTCAGCAAGACCAGTGCTAACATGGCAGAAGCTTGATTGAATATTGGAAAGATGGTATTATGTGCCAAAATGAGTGTCCCTTGAGATCTAGATGTGACTGAAATAACTGAAGCCATTAATTAGAAGGAATGTCCACAGATTGTAGGCTATGTCATAGACATGGGAATTACACGAAGATCATCTCAGCGGCACAGCAGTACTTTCATTTTGCATGGCTTAAACTCTCCACTTTATCCTTTCTGCATTTATTAATCATTGCATCTGACTCTAAAATAAGCTGTTTCCTTCTTTCTTCTTCTATCACTCACTCAGTCAGCTCCCAGACTGCTTAAAATCCCTCCTTCCCTAAGGCATTCCCTCAAATCTGCAGCCTAATCCTGGACACAGAGTCTGCTCATTACATATTAATAACACCTTCATAAAACCCTGATTAGTCATCACGCTAATCATACTAGACTCAGCTATAGAAGTGTAAGCGAATGGAAAACTAATTAAGTGAACACAATAGATAATATGTCAAGAGGCCTGAGCCGTATAGAATGTCTAAGAGGTAGTCATAAGAGGTAGACTTATGTAAGAAATCTATAGTTGTGTCCATTATACTAATACAGAGCAGAAAAAAGTAATATAATTAGAATAAACATAATATACCCAAAACTGCCCGCCAATCATACATTCTAAGGCGTAAATTCGAGCAATGCATATGTTTGTCTAGTGAGTGACATCTAGACTTAGTTACCAGTAAATTCCCTTGGCATTTTTCCTAAAGTTAATCATATTTCAATAATTTGCAATTTAACTTTTAGTAAATATTGCCATTTTATTAAGTCAGGCTGTCATCGAGGTGCAATCCTCCTCTGCACAGCAGTCCTCCTCTAGGTGGTAATGATGAAGTTGGCTTCTTGCAGCTTGAAATTGGCTGCGTGTTAGTCTCCACATGGCTCACATATTTTTTTACAGATGTGACCAAAGGGTAATTCTCTAGACACAGCACACAACTTGGTCCTCAGGTGTTACTCACTCAAATGCGCATTGACCACTGTGTAAGCACCAGACCATACCATCATCTATGGTGTGGAAGTTGGTGAAGATTTGATCTACGAGTTGTGTCACTATTCTATACATTCCAGGTATACTCTGTTTCTTTCACACTGTACAATGCAACAACATCTAAAAATTTTTTATTTTTTTTGCTTTATATCGTATTTATACATTATATACAAAATGTTAAAAGGGAAAAATCCGGTGAAATACATAAATAGCAATGATAACTTACTCTAATGATATTTTTGCAATAGTTTCGCAGGAGCTGTAGCTAACTCCTGACAGAATGTCCTTGCATTGTCCAGTCTGCATGGTGTCTAGCCAGTCTCCCGGGGCTCGGTATGTGGGATAGTCAGCACTGTTTTGATCTAATAGTAGATTTGATGGCCTGTAAGAAAACGGAAGAGTATTATTACATTTTCCGGAAACATTACGTGTAAAGGCTTTTCCATATTTGCCAAATATTCCATCTTTTTCTTTATAAATATATTGATGAACCAAGAAGAGGGACCATCATCTTCTCTCAAAGACTACTTTCAGGGTTTTTGAACATAAGTTTGTCCAGATTCACAAAAATGAACCGATTCTCACTACTAGCCTACATGGCGCTGACCACTAGGAATACAAACCCAGGGTGAGAAAGACCACTTTATCGAACCAGCGGTCCCCAGTGGACGCAACAGAATTACTTACCTCATCCACTTCTCTATCTGTGAATAATTTAAGAGAGAATTGGAAAAGTGGACTTTTTAGGTAAATCTGCTTTCCATTTGCCCAGTGGTAACCTGATCAAGAACTGTAGCTTCCTTCTGTTATAAGCCTTGCTTATAAGCACACTCAAATATCTATTGCTTTGACCTAGGTGATGCCTCCATCTTTAAGTCAGGTAGACACCATGAGAATTATGCTTGTTATGTTAATTTATTTCTGTAATTACTGGATAAAATGGAGCTACGCTCTCTGTAGTTTTGAATCCTCTTCTGTACCCCCCAGGAATTTGGCAGTTTAATACAGATACCTTACATGAGACTTATAGAATATAACATGTTCATCTTATCATTCATGTTGTATGGCCTTAGAAATTCACAGTTATTCTTTAATTTCCCATTTTATGGCCATATTGCCTTTTCTATTGGGTTCTTGTATGGCTACACTTCATCCTGTCACTTTGCTTGCACTTAATTCATGCCCATGTTATGTCCGTAGGGTTGTATTTTTATGCCTTTTTTATGTTACTGTTTCTTCTACGACACATAAATACAGGTGGTCCAAAAGAATGGAGACACAAGAATAAATGGAAAACAGTGGGAATGCCATCCTGTGTTTGGCATGTTGCTAAAGGGGAAGTGGCAAAATCTGTGAGGGGAGATGTCCAACACAGTGGAAATTTTGAAAGCCGGCATCCTGGAACCAAATTTATATTTTCAAATGGGAAGGGGTGCATGTGGCATATGTATCTGATCGGCAAATTTCGCCAAACAGGTTCTGTGTCGGATGTGCCAAAAAGTGGATGTAACAAAACTGTCACAGACAAAGCAACAGCAATGACCGTCCTGGAAGTCGTAGCACCCGACGTCGCTTGCGGGTGAACGGTATGAGTTAAACCACGGATACCGGCTACGCACAAATGGCATCAGTACAAGATATAGTTGCTGCCTCATCTCAATAAGGATGATCCCAATTGCTGTGTTGAATTTGCAGAATGGGTGTCACGGCATTTGCAACAGGACCCACATTTCACAGAGGTGATCAGGTGGTCAGGTGAACAAACAAAATCTTCAATACTGGTCCAACACAAATCTGCACTGGACAGATCCCTCCAAGATGGTTAGTACACAGAAAATCGTGGTGTGGTGTGTGTGTGTGTGTGGGACAAAGATAGAGGGCCCATTCTTCACTGACGGTATCCTTACTGCTGCCAAATATATTTATTTATTTTATGCACCTACATATAGCGCTACTATATTCCACAGCAACCAACTGTCCTCAATAGGGCTCACAATCTAAGGTCCCTATCAGTATGCCTTTTGGAGTGTGGGAGGAAACCGGAGGAAACCCACGCAAACATGGGGAGAACATACAAACTCCATGCAGATGTTGTCCTTGGTCGGATCGTACCTATTACCCCAGTGCTGCAAGGCACCAGTGCTAACCACTGAGCCACCGTGCTTGCCCACACCTGAGCCACCGTGCTGCCCACCTATCGGCAATTGTTATGTGACGAGGTGTTTCCGTCACTGCAAAAGTGATACACTATGTTATACTTAGCGGTAGATGGCACAGTGATTAAAAATGTTCGAAGAAAGCATCCCTATGTCATGCGCCATCCCCTTCATCAATTAAGCATAACACAGTGTATTAGGTTTGTATTCGTCATTAATCATAACGTTACTCAGGTTTTTAGTATTCAAATCTGAGTATACAGACTTACCTTTACAATAGAGGTTTAGTTGGATCTTGGATAAGGGAACTGACAATTGGTTTGCATGTTGGCGAAGCTGGCAGCCATAATATGTTCTGTTTTCTAAATTCTACACATAGAAATAGATATTTTCCCTCTGGCAAAGTTGAACTAGTTTTATGTGCTGGTAATATAACACCAAATAGCTACTGCTGTTCACTAAAATAAGTGTATCACCTTTGGACTCGTATATTTTGTTGGCAATAAGTCTGTGATTCCCAGGACATTTTTGAAGTATTTATGAAGTGTTGCAGTAGGAAGGAATGTAAGGTCCTACCTCTGATTTTCTTCTTATTTTTTTTTTTCTTTCATTATGCAGCATTACTGATCTTTGATTAGCACTATCCAAGGCACAAGTTTTTTTTTTTTAAATAAAGGAATTTGTCTTTCTGAATTGAAGAAAAACAGATTCCTCAGATTAGGGAGTTAAGTAGTCAAAGTTAGCCTTTATGTTCATGACTTGGATCAAACAAGCACTGAAATAGAGAAAGGAACTTCATTTAAATGTACATAACCTCTGAATAACTAGTGATGTGAAGTATTACTTTACTTTCCAATGTTCTTCAGAGAATTTTGAGTAGCAATTGGTTACTTTCCTCCTTGGAGAGGACATCTGGACAGTTTATCAATAAGAAGGAATGTGGCCGTAGCAATGAAGAGTCTGTGATGTTTCCACATATGCATCAAGGGAATGTGGGTCTTCAAGATCTTCTGCAGTCATCGGCATTTCTTGGACCAAGCTCCCAGTTAGGGGTCTAAACTTAAAATTTATGGGCCGGGTGATGTTCACCATGAGCTCACACTTAACTAAACAAATTAGATGGGTTTCCATCCAGGCAGCTGTAAAGAAGCCCCGCCGTGTTCCACCTGATCTTTTACAGCTTTACATAAATCAGTACCCACTAGGCCACAGACTGCAGTCATTAAAAAGACATCATGGAAATGACATATCTACTCAGAGGAAAAGAAAAAAAACATGTCTCCACCCTTTTCCTCTATCATATATGATATATATTTGGTGTGTGGTAAATATAAACGAAGTGTGATTGAAATGAACAAACGTATTAGTCAGGACGGTGTACGAAAAGCCAGATAGAAGCTTCATGAGTTATTGGAAGAGTAATGGAACATAGATCAATAAAGAGAGAAGATTTACAATTCTTGAGTTGTAGTTTTGGACTTCCAGGCTCCAAGGAAATCTATATTTGGGTGCAGAGAGTAGCTGAATTACAAGAGATCAGTGCAACGAGTAAAGAAAGAGATTTTGGAAGTGTACTCAATCTAGTCTGGTGCAGAAAAACCCTTGCTTGATATGTGTAGACATAATAGGCCCATGAACAACTGGCTATTACTGTACAGTGTTTACTTTCTGGGAAGATGTGCTCATCTTACTTGAACATAGTAGTTATTCAATGATCTATTAGGTCAAAATGGTTTAACAGAGAAGGGTCTTCCAGTTGGGCTGTTCGTCAACTAGTCAAAGCATAGAGCTGCCACAAAGAACAACTTTCCCTGTGGGGTGCCAGGTGTACACATCCATTACAAACAATGGCCTTTTATTTCAATCTATGTCAAATAATATTTCATTGTTTCAACTGCATGGGTAAGGCCTCATGCACACGACTGTCAGCTTTCCATGGCCATTTTGCATCAGTGTGTGCATCAATTTTATGGCCGTGTGTCTGTTTTTAATGTCTGTTTTGCATCCATTTTGCATCAGTTTTTCATGTCCGTTAAAAACGGACATGAAAAACGGACATGAAAAATTGATGAATTTGACCCACCCTTTTGAGAACACCCACAGAATGGTAGGCCCCCCAGAAAAAATTATGTCCCCCATACTGTAGGCCCCCAGCTAAATAAATATCCCCCCAGCTTTAATAATGCCCCCATGTAGGCCCCCAGCTAAATAAATGTCCCCCCACAGTGTATATAATTTTTTTAACCGCCCCTAGCTTTAATAATGCCCCCAATGTAGGGCCACATCTTAAATAATGTCCCCCATAGTATGTTTCTCTTTTTTTCTTTTTTTTTAAGGGCCCCAAGCTTTATGAATACCACTTTCTGCCAGAAATGTCCCATTAAAGAAATAAAGTGTTTTCCACTTTGGAAATGTCTTTTTGCCCCAGCTGTTTATGGAATTTCCCTCCGTTGGGACCTAGCAGGAATTATCTGTTAAGGAACTGCATAGAAAGTGTTACATTTCATAAAGACTGCTAGTGGATGGAACATTACACATCCTATTGAAACCTGTATTACAGCCACTTCACTTTGTTAGGAGGTACTGATTAACTTTTCACTTTTTTCATTCAGGGGCAAAAAAAAAAAGCTGTCTACAGCTTTTACGATTTGGCTAATAAGCTAATTTGCATACTTTTCTCTCATGGACCATTTCCCCAAAATATAGGCCATTTGCAATGTGCTGATGAGAAGACAATTACTGGAAAGAAAGTATTCCTTTCCAATAACTGCCTGCTCCTCAGTGGAGGTGAAGAGCTGCATTTAAATGCACTGCATCACCTACACTGTATGAGAACGCGTGATGGCACCTCTACACAGGCTGATTATCTGGAACGATTTGTTCCAGATAATTGACCCTAAAATTGAGCCATGTAAACCCACCATTAGTCTTTACACATCTACTACAGTACTATCCTTGTCCATAATGTGGACAATAATAGGACCTTTTTTTTTTGCGGACCCATTGAAATGAATGGTTCCGCATACGGTCGGCAAAAAAAATGGAATGGACACAGAAAGAAAATACATTTCGTGTTCATGAGTCCTGCTATCTCTCATGATCTATCCATACACAAGCATGCTCAGCTCAGCTGGCAAGTGGCTCAATCTCCCCAAGAAAAAAAGCATTGGGTTGTTGAAATTCAACTGCCCAATACTTAATTCCCCTACTTCTGCTGTCAGGAGAGAGTTGGGAGTCCCTCATACACCCTAGCCGCCAAAAAATGGTGAGTTTTGTATGAGATACATAGTACCTGTATGGCCAGCTTAAGGTATCCTGTTTGCCGCCCCTAACCTAGACACAACATAAGATATGGTTGGGAATGGAAGCATACAGGTTCTCTATGGTATTGTGTAGCACATTTGCCCACAGATGCTGCAGTTGGGCCTGTAGACCCTCCATGCTCTTAGGTTGCCAAAGCTGGCATCATAGCTGGTCCCATAAATGGTCAATTGGCAAAAAATCTGATAACTGGAAATGACTAGGAAGTGTTGCAAATGGCAGAGACTTTCCTGGAAACACCTTGCTGTGTGTCGGTGAACATTATCATCCTGAATAATGCCAGTTAGAAGCCCTCCCATAAGAGGCAACACATGTGGCCGCAGGATGTCCTAGAACTATCGCTAAGCTGTTAGTTAATTCTATCACTACGAGGGGTGACTGACTGTCATATGCAATGGCTCCCCAGATTGTCACACCAGCAGAAGGGGTAGTGTGTTGCTCCACAGCATATTTGTACCTGATGGTCATGGGATCCCAAACAGAACCTGGATTGTCACTAAAGATGTTCCAGTTCCAGTTCATAGTAGTCCAGGTTTCTCATTCCCGACACCAATGTAAATGAAGGTGACAATAGTTCGCTGTCAATGGCAGTATACATAATGGGTACCATGGCACCTTTGGCCAAGTTACTGGAAATGGTCTGGTCAGAGACAGAGGTGTGTAATGAAGATGCCACCGGTGTCTGGGTGGTGGTAGGACAATGAAACTTTAGGAGCTGCTCGTGGTTGATGGTGGTTCAAATAATACTCTTGTTATGGCAGTTATGGTGTGAAACTGTCAACTGACTGGTTTGACTTTGGGCTAAACTGAATGATGTTAACTAGGCCGGTACCTCCTGGAGTGGTCCTGGTATGTCTAACAGCTGACCGACAGAGGTCATAGACACTGGAAGCACCAAGGGATCAGGTAAAACTTATAATAAATAAGAGGCTGAGGTCAGGGCAGACAGGGTTCATTAGAATTTAATAAAAAGTCCAAAGGCAGGCAGATCAGGGTCAGTGTGGTGATCAGGCATGGGTGAGGTCTGGTGGAAGACGGTCAGAATCCAGAAATTAGGCAAAAGTTGGTACATGCGTAGACAAACTGATTATAGCACCTTTGCAGGATCTAGCAAGGTAGTAAACCTTTTGCTTAGGTAGGAAATGAGATAAACAACACAGCATAGAAGCAACCTAGCAGATACACACACAACCAAAGGAGTGTTTAACCCTTAGAATACTGTAGAATGAGGTGAGGTCCAATGAAGTTCCTCCAATAGACAAACAGGACCCTAACGCCTTTGAGCATATAGCATATCACATTTCCTATTAGTCACGTTTTAACACAATTGTACAGTATACGGCAGCGTGGTGTTTAGCAAACTGACTGAGATTCAGGAGCAATAGATGGTTAACCTCTCTTCCAGTGTTTTCATCATGCCAGACCTGGTAAGTTAATTTTGTAATTGCCCTACTAATGGTAATGGTCTTATGAGTATTTAATGACTTGCCTTATGAAAATAATTGCATTTTATTTTCTATAGACAGTTAAAGTAAGTTTGGCATTCTTACGATCACATTCTGACTGACGGGAAAACTCCAAAGCGTATTAAAATGTAGAATTTTTGAATATCATTTTTTTTTTCATTAATTGCACCTTATGTTTATTTTTCTCAAACTTTGGAAAGCATGAAGCAATTTGGAGCGTAATTATCTAAGACATAGAAATGCTTTCTGCCATAGATGGTTGAGGGTGTTGCGTGAGTTGGGCTTCTTATAGCATGGTGTAATGCTTCTTACTACGGACAGACAAAAACACAGATATGACTGGATCCAGTATTACAGCGCATAAATGTAAACATCCAGTCTGCCCTGCAAACCTCATACCTTGTCTTTAAGAAAGTAGTCTGGGGAGATGTGAATCATACACTACATTTGCCTAGCAGGATGATGCTGTGACTCGGTGATCTATAATAGCCCTATTAGGAATAGCCAAGGATGATTTACAGAATGGCTTCTCATATGCCAAACATCATCTATCAAGAGCTGCTGTTTAGTCCCCTCATAGCAGGTGGTAATCTGGAGTAATTCGACAAGCTTCCATTCAGCCTGAACATGGCCAAAGCAGACAAAGCTGTAGTTGCAATGACACCTGTATTCAAGGTCGGCAGAAACATGCACCGTCATGTGAGTTAAGCAGTAGTGTTTTCCATCGTTGGGCACTTTTAAAAAAATTTGAAGCTCACCCTGCTCTACCTGTTGAAAAACCCTCACCTGTGCCAGTCCGTTCCAGCTCCGTGGGTGCCTGGTTGTCTTCCTTGATTTTCCGGTTCCTGCCCTGTAAATTTCCAAATGAATGTGGTCATGTGTGCAGCTGCAGCCAATGACTGGCCTCTGCAGTGACATGTCCCCAAACAATCTAGGTCAAGTGTCATATTTAGAGGTGGGTATCAGAAAACCAGCAAAGGGAGTTAGAACAGACCAGCGGGTTAGTATGCTTTATAAAACAGGCACAGAAGGCTGGCCTTCAAATTTAGAAAGTGCCCAAAGGTTTAATAAAAAAATAAATAAATCACTTATATGGCTTCTCTTTAATTTCCAAAAAGCAGCACGATGGAGGCAAAAAGAACACCTCCAGGCATCACGTGATTATGGACCTATAAACACATTTTACATTCAGAGATGCGGCAGTTGCAGAGAGAGCTGAGCCTCTAGGTGTAATGACAACGCCCTCATTGCTCCTAGAGGCTCATTTGCATATATTAAAACTGATTATTTTTTTTCCAGCAATGCGGGCACATATGAACATGGGACCAACACAGATGTCTTTAGCTGCCAAGCGCACATGTAACAGGTCAGGCAGTGTCATAGGTACAAATCTGCTGACAGATGCCCTTCATTCTTATGACAGATCTGCTTTAAAGCAGTGCTTCTAAACTACAGAACCTGTATGAAAAAAGTGAATAATGTAATCATAGATAACTCTGCAGCACGGTGGCTCAGTGGTTCCGCTGGTGACTTGCAGCGCTGGGGTCCTAAGTTCGAGTCCGACCAAGGACAACATCTGCATGGAGTTTGTATGTTCTCCCCGTGTTTGCGTGGGTTTCCCCCCCCCCCCATACTCTAACGACATACTTATAGGGACCTTAGATTGGGAGTCCCATTGGGGACAGCTTGATGCTAATGTCTGTAAAGCGCTGCGGAATATAGTAGCGCTACATAAATGTATAAAGTAAATATATAATTAATAGGTAAAATTACAGAAAAGATTCAGGTAATTTACAGTCCTTTAAATATATCTCTGAAAGAACCAGTATTACCAAGCACAAAGTATTTAGCACCAAGGACATCTCTATCAGAATCACCCCCTGGTGAGGGCGCGGAGCCGTGGAGCATTACCCTATAGTTAAAAGTCTTAGATAAAATAGAATAGGTGGAACATTTAGAATATCATTTTTCGATGCAATATAGTGCACACGCCATTCTTACCTCGCAACTGTATTGGCGATTACTTTCAGGCTACTGGGATTACGTATCAGCTTGTCCAAGATGCTGACAATCTGCTCAAACTTTGGTCTGCTATTTCGATCCTTCTGCCAGCAGTCTAGCATGAGCTGATACAAGGCAGCTGGGCATTCCATAGGAGGTGGCAGCCGATAACCTTCATCCACTGCCTTTATTACCTGTTAACGGCAAAGGGCTTGTTAAAGGAATCCGGTTAAAAAGGAACTCAGCGGAGTCCATTAAACACAATCCAACCATTTAGAATCTGCTTTTTTGCTTTATCCGCATTTCATTTACCCATGTGATTAGTTATAATAAATATCTAAAGGGAAGGTCCACCTCTACAATTCATTATTTTTATTGTTCCAGTGCATCGATCACATCAAATGAAGAAACGTTGCATATAGTCTTCATTAAAATCTCCTCTTGTTTTGTGCTTGCAGCTCCGCCTGCAGTCTACCCATATGGCATATGGTGAGGATATGGCATAAATGTCCAATAGGTGCTGGGCCTCCAGAGTTTGCATGGCTTTCTCCATTCAGTGCTCTGGAACATCCAAAAATAGGTGAACGCTGGCTCAAGTGTTTTTGGAAGTCCCATAGCAGTGAATGGAGAGGACACCGAGCAATCACCATATGTACTCCATTTACATTGGGGCTCCATTCTTGAGATAGAAACAGGTCCAAAATGTATGGAATATTCTATCGCTTCGCCATAAATGTCCAGATGGAAATACCCCTTTAACACACTACAAGTCCTCTTTAGTCTGATCCCATAGTTATACTCCCTTCCATCTGTCCAATAATTCTTACTAAATAGTTGATGGGTACAGTAATTGGATGGCAAGATGCTAAATCAGACACAGAGGTTGTTTGTAGTCTTAGGCCTCTTTCACACGGGCGTTCCGGATTTGCTCCGGACGCGTCGCGTGTGCATTGCGGGAAAACCGCACGAGTAGGCACGCAATTGCTGTCAGTTTTGACTGCGATTGCGTTCCGGTGTTCAGTTTTTTTCTGCGCGAGTGCAATGCGTTTTGCACGCGTATGAAAAAAAACTGAATGTGGTACCCACACCCGAACCCGGACTTCTTCACTGAAGTTCGGGTTTGGGTTAGGTGTTCTGTTCATTTTATTATTTTCCCTTATAACATGGTTATAAGGGAAAATAATAGCATTCTGACTACAGAATACTTACTAAAATGTGGCTTGAGGGTTAAAAAATAAAAAATATTAACTCACCTCATCCAATTGATCTCGCAGCCGGCATCGTCTTCTTTCTTCTTCTTTCAGGACCTGCAAAAGGACCTGCGCTCACCACGTCCTTTTGCAGGTCCTGAAAGAAGAAGAAAGAAGACGATGCCATCTGCGCGAACAAGAGGATAAGGTGAGTTAATATTTTTTATTTTTTAACCCCTCAATCCACATTTTAGTATTATTATTTTGCTTTATAACCATGTTATAAGGACAAATAATACAGTGAATACACTTTAATGGGGTCCGGGGTTGCTTTCATCCCTATAATCTCCTAGCAACCCTGCGTGAAAATCGCACCGCATCCGCATCCCATTCATTTCTATGGGGCCTGCGTTGCGTGAAAAACGCTGAATATAGAACATGCTGAGATTTTCATGCAACGCACAAGTGATGCGTGAAAATCACCGCTCATCTGAACAGCCCCATTGAAGTGAATGTGGTGTAAGGCCCCTTTCACACGGGTGAGAATTCAGTGCGGGTGCAATACGTGAGGTGAACAGTTTTGCATAGGAGCTGTAGACACAAAACAATAGATTTTTAAGAAAGACAATTTGCAAAGACTTCTTTTAAATCCAGTGCCTTGAAAAAGTATTCATACCCCTTGAACATTTTTTCACATTACACCTTATATGTATTTTATTGGGATTTTATGTGATATACCAACACAATGCAGCAAGTATGTGTGAAGTGAAAAGGAAATGATACACGGTTTTGAAAATTTTCTATAAATAAGAATCTGGAAAGTGTGGTGTGCATTTGTCTCTACCAGCTTTGCACATCTAGAGGCTGAACCTACTCCCCAAGTCTCAAGTCGTTTGTAGCATCTACGGGGTTTTACTCCAGGATTGCCCTGTATTTAGCTCCATCCATATTTCCATCAACTCTGACCAGCTTCCCTGTCCCTGCTGAAGAAAAGCATCCCCACAGCATGATGCTGCCACCACCACGTTTCACATGGGGATGGTGCGTTCAGGGTCATGTGCAGTGTTAGTTTTCCACCACATATAGGGCCAGATTTATCATTCGCCTTAGTCTTACTCCACTTTTACATATCTCCAAAGTCACTTTTGGCTAAGTCAGATTTATTAATGGTCCTTTAATACTGTGATAAATGTGGTTTGACTATAGCAGTTTATCCTTCAGTAGGCGGCTTTACAAAAGTCGCATGCATCTATGAAAAAGTCCTCACTGGAGTGAAATTGCGCAATTTTTTGCGACTTTTTAAATTGTTTATATAAGAAAACACACCCACTTTCAGAAAACTGGCGAGCATAGCGCAGAACCAATAAAAGTGGCAGTTTTGCGCCTAAATTAGCGACTTTTTCACTCCATTATTTTGACTTGAGCTAATGATAAACCTGGCCCATAGTGTTTTGCATTTAAGACAAAAAGTTCAACTGAGGTCTCATCTGACCAGAGCACCTTCTTCCACATGTTTGCTGTGTTCCCTACATGGCCTGTGGCAAACTGCAAACAGGGACTTCTTATGGCTTCCTTTCAAAAATGTCTTTCTTCTTGCCTCTCTGCCATAAAGGACAGATTTGTGAAGTACATGACTAATAGTTGTCCTGTTCACAGATTCTGCAGCTTTTCTATTGTGACCATGGGCCTCTTGGCTGCTTCTCTAATTAGTGCTCTCCTTGCCTGGACTGACAGTTTAGGTGGACAGCCATGGCTTGGTAGGTTTGCAGTTGTGCCATTATCCTTCCATTTTTGGATGATGGATTGAACAGTGCTCCATGAGAAGTTCAGAGCTTGGCTATTTTTTTTTATAACCTAACCCTGCTATACACTTCTCCACAACTTTATCCTTGACCTGTCCAGTGTGTTGGTTTTCATGATGCTGTTTGATCACTAATGTTCTCTAACAAACCTCTGAGGCCTTCACAGAACAGCTGTAGTTATACTGAGAATAAATTACACATAGGTGGACTCTGTCAATTCATTAGTTGACTTCTGAAGGCAATTGGTCATACTCGATTTTATTAAGGGGTATCAGACCACAGGAGGCTGAATACAAATTCATGCAACACTTTTCAGATTTTTATAAAATGTTTAGAAAACCATGCATCACTTTCTTTTCACTCCACACGTACAGTATTTGCTACTTTGTGTTGATCTATCACATAAAATCCCAATAAAATACATTTAAGTTTGTGGGTGTAACGTGAACAAATGTGGAAAAGTTCAAGGAGTATAAATACTTTTTTTTTACTGTAGATGTAAAGGTGGACCATCTTTTTTAAATGTAGAAGATAAATTGTTGCTATATCTGTTAGAGAAGGACATTTATAGTATTCCTTCTAAAAGGTACACTCTGGTCAAATATGGATTTAATTAAAAGGCTAGGTAAACAGTTTTCAGTAATAGCTCTAAACCCACGGACCACTTAAAGCGCCCTTCAAGCGTAAAGGTTCCTCTTAGGAAAAGAAGAAAAAACATGAAGTCACTGCGTACATTTGGTATATATTCTTTGATGTCATATATGATCACTTAATTAGTCACCCAGTGTTTATAGAAGTCTATGATAATCCAGGACATTTTTGGTCGAGTGCAGAAAAGTTGAATTCTATCTATGAACAAATAATCAAAAAGTGGAAAAATGGTCTTTGAGAATATAAATACCAAATTTTTCTAATTGTTAGGGGTGATGTAAGGGAAGAAGAATGTGACGGGGCCTGAAGCTTGCAGATGAGATTGTATTTACAGTAGTTCATAGAAGATAAGGTGAGTACCGTAATGGATGACTAAGCCTTAAATACAAGTGACCTTCTTTCTGTAACCCATTACTCTACTGTCAATCCTAGTAGACAGAACTTCAAGTATATACACAGGCTCGGACTGGCCCACCGGGGAGCCGGGGAAATCCTCGGTGGGCCCTCGAACCAGCAAGTGAGCTTCCTTGCTTAGAAGCTGTCTGGAATAAGCTCCGCCCCCTGTACACAGTAGGATACATGCTACCTGTGATTCATCCTAAATGAGGAGGGCCCCACACCAGCGCTGATTCATGGGAACTGAAAGGTTTTGTGTAATCAGCACTCCTGGTCAGTAAGGCTGTTTCCACAGGATCTGATTTTTATAAAATGTGATTTTATGTAAATTAGATGATGTGGAAACAGCCTTACTCTGACCAGGAGTGCTGATTGGACTAAAACCTGTCAGACAATAGCACTGACAGGATCTCCTCCAATGAAGGACTGCTGCCTGTGTGATCAGTCTGGAGCCAAGCCCTGCTGCTGCGAGGGGGAGGAGCCTGGTGCAGGACCTGGGGACACAACTAGCAATACACAGGGCCATGAGGTGAGGAAGGAATCTACATGTATTGTACTTGGTTTAAAAAAGTGCCTGCATGTATGACAGTGTGTGTATGTAAGAGCACTTGCATGTATGACAGTGTGTGTATGTAAGAGTACATGCATGTATGACAGTGTGTGTATGTAAGAGTACATGCATGTATGACAGTGTGTGTATGTAAGAGTACATGCATGTATGACAGTGTGTGTATGTAAGAGTACATGCATGTATGACGGTGTGTGTATGTAAGAGTACATGCATGTATGACAGTGTGTGTATGTAAGAGTACATGCATGTATGACGGTGTGTGTATGTAAGAGCACATGCATGTATGACAGTGTGTGTATGTAAGAGCACATGCATGTATGACAGTGTGTGTATGTAAGAGTACATGCATGTATGACAGTGTGTGTATGTAAGAGTGCCTGCATGTATGACAGTGTGTATGTAAGAGTACATGCATGTATGACAGTGTGTGTATGTAAGAGCACATGCATGTATGACAGTGTGTGTATGTAAGAGTACATCATGTATGACAGTGTGTGTATGTAAGAGTACATGCATGTATGACAGTGTGTGTATGTAAGAGTACATGCATGTATGACAGTGTGTGTATGTAAGAGTACATCATGTATGACAGTGTGTGTATGTAAGAGTACATGCATGTATGACAGTGTGTGTATGTAAGAGCGCATGCATGTATGACAGTGTGTGTATGTAAGAGTACATGCATGTATGACAGTGTGTGTAGGTAAGAGCACATGCATGTATGACAGTGTGTGTATGTAAGAGCACATGCATGTATGACAGTGTGTGTATGTAAGAGTACATGCATGTATGACAGTGTGTGTAGGTAAGAGCACATGCATGTATGACAGTGTGTGTATGTAAGAGCACATGCATGTATGACAGTGTGTGTAGGTAAGAGCACATGCATGTATGACAGTGTGTGTATGTAAGAGTACATGCATGTATGTAAGAGTACATGCATGTATGACAGTGTGTGTATGTAAGAGTACATCATGTATGACAGTGTGTGTATGTAAGAGTACATGCATGTATGACAGTGTGTGTATGTAAGAGTACATGCATGTATGACAGTGTGTGTATGTAAGAGTACATCATGTATGACAGTGTGTGTATGTAAGAGTACATGCATGTATGACAGTGTGTGTAGGTAAGAGCACATGCATGTATGACAGTGTGTGTATGTAAGAGTACATGCATGTATGACAGTGTGTGTAGGTAAGAGCACATGCATGTATGACAGTGTGTGTATGTAAGAGCACATGCATGTATGACAGTGTGTGTAGGTAAGAGCACATGCATGTATGACAGTGTGTGTATGTAAGAGTACATGCATGTATGTAAGAGTACATGCATGTATGACAGTGTGTGTATGTAAGAGTACATGCATGTATGACAGTGTGTGTATGTAAGAGTACATGCATGTATGACTGTGTGTATGTAAGAGTACATGCATGTATGACAGTGTGTGTATGTAAGAGGACCTGCATATATGACAGTGTGTGTTTGTAAAAGTGCCTGCATGTATGACGGTGTGCGTATGAAAGAGTGCCGGCATGTGTAGAAGTATATGTGTAAAAGAGTTTGGTTACTGTATCTATACCCGCAGCTTGGTTCTGTTATTGTATCTATGCACACAGCTTGGTTCTGTTATTGTATCTATGCACACAGCTTGGTTCTGTTACTGTATCTGTACACACAGCTTGGTTCTGTTACTGTATCTATACACACAGCTTGGTTCTGGTACTGTATCTATACATGCAGCTTGGTTCTGTTACTGTATATGTACACATAGCTTGGTTCTGTTACTGTATATGTACACATAGCTTGGTTCTGTTACTGTATCTATACACACAGCTTGGTTCTGTTACTGTATCTATACACGCAGCTTGGTTCTGTTACTGTATCTATGCATGTAGCTTGGTTCTGTTATTGTGTCTATGTACGCAGCTTGGTTCTATTACTGTATATATGCATGCAGCTTGGTTCTGTTACTATATCTATGCATGTAGCTTGGTTCTGTTACTGTATCTATACCCGCAGCTTGGTTCTATTACTGTATATATGCATGCAGCTTGGTTCTGTTACTATATCTATACACGCAGCTTGGTTCTATTACTGTATATATGCATGCAGCTTGGTTCTGTTACTGTATCTATACGCGCAGCTTGGTTCTGTTACTGTATCTATACACACAGCTTGGTTCTGTTACTGTATCTATACACACAGCTTGGTTCTGTCACTGTATCTATACATGCAGCTTGGTTTTGTTACTGTATCTGTACACACAGCTTGGTTCTGTTACTATATCTATGCACACAGCTTGGTTCTGTTACTATATCTATACACGCAGCTTGGTTCTATTACTGTATATATGCATGCAGCTTGGTTCTGTTACTGTATCTATACGCGCAGCTTGGTTCTGTTACTGTATCTATACACACAGCTTGGTTCTGTTACTGTATCTATACACACAGCTTGGTTCTGTTACTGTATCTATACACACAGCTTGGTTCTGTCACTGTATCTATACATGCAGCTTGGTTTTGTTACTGTATCTGTACACACAGGTGGTTCTGTTACTATATCTATGCACACAGCTTGGTTCTGTCACTGTATCTATACACGCAGCTTGGTTTTGTTACTGTATGTATACACACAGCTTGGTTCTGTTACTATATCTATACACACAGCTCGGTTCTGTTACTGTATCTATGCACGCAGCTTGGTTCTGTTACTGTATCTATACAAACAGCTTGGTTCTGTTATTGTATCTATACATGCAGCTTGGTTTTGTTACTGTATCTATGCATGCAACTTGGTTCTGTTACTGTATCTATACATACAGCTTGGTTCTGTTACTGTATCTATGCACGCAGCTTGGTTCTGTTACTGTATCTATACACACAGCTTGGTTCTGTTACTGTATCTATGCACGCAGCTTGGTTTGATTACTGTATCTATACAAACAGCTTGGTTCTGTTACTATATCTATAAAAACAGCTTGGTTCTGTCACTGTATATATACACGCAGCTTGGTTCTGTTACTGTATCTATGCATGCAGCTTGGTTCTGTTACTGTATCTATGCATGCAGCTTGGTTCTATTAGTGTATCTATATACACAGCTTGGTTCTGTTACTGTATCTATACACGCAGCTTGGTTCTGTTACTGTATCTATACACGCAGCTTGGTTCTGTTACTGTATCTATGCACGCAGCTTGGTTCTGTTACTTTATCTAAATGAAAAACAAAAGATGCCCAATTTTAGGGCTCTCAGGATAATTTCACAAGTACTCAATTCGGTCAGTGGACCGACAAAAATCCCTGTAGGGGTCCTAAACTAAATAATTTATTGTTACATATCTCAAATCTAAAGACCTACAGGGATAGATTGGGTCTATGTACGCAGCTTGGTTCTGTTACTGTATCTATACCCGCAGCTTGGTTCTATTACTGTATATATGCATGCAGCTTGGTTCTGTTACTATATCTATACACGCAGCTTGGTTCTATTACTGTATATATGCATGCAGCTTGGTTCTGTTACTGTATCTATACGCGCAGCTTGGTTCTGTTACTGTATCTATACGCGCAGCTCGGTTCTGTTACTGTATCTATACACGCAGCTTGGTTCTGTTACTGTATCTATACACGCAGCTTGGTTCTGTTACTGTATCTATACAAACAGCTTGGTTCTGTTATTGTATCTATGCACAGAGCTTGGTTCTCTTACTGTATCTATACACGCAGCTTGGTTCTATTACTGTATCTATGCATGCAGCTTGGTTCTGTTACTGTATCTATACACGCAGCTTTGTTCTGTCACTGTATCTATACATGCAGCTTGGTTTTGTTACTGTATCTATACACACAGCTTGGTTCTGTTACTATATCTATACACACAGCTCGGTTCTGTTACTGTATCTATGCACGCAGCTTGGTTCGATTACTGTATCTATACAAACAGCTTGGTTCTGTTACTATATCTATAAAAACAGCTTGGTTCTGTCACTGTATATATACATGCAGCTTGGTTTTGTTACTGTATCTATACACACAGCTTGGTTCTGTTACTGTATCTATACACACAGCTTGGTTCTGTTACTATATCTATGCACGCAGCTTGGTTCGATTACTGTATCTATACAAACAGCTTGGTTCTGTTACTATATCTATGCACACAGCTTGGTTCTGTTACTATATCTATACACACAGCTCGGTTCTGTTACTATATCTATGCATGCAGCTTGGTTTGATTACTGTATCTATACAAACAGCTTGGTTCTGTTACTATATCTATAAAAACAGCTTGGTTCTGTTACTATATCTATAAAAACAGCTTGGTTCTGTCACTGTATCTATACACGCAGCTTGGTTCTGTTACTGTATCTATACACGCAGCTTGGTTCTGTTACTGTATCTATGCACGCAGCTTGGTTCTGTTACTTTATCTAAATGAAAAACAAAAGATGCCCAATTTTAGGGCTCTCAGGATAATTTCACAAGTACTCAATTCGGTCAGTGGACCGACAAAAATCCCTGTAGGGGTCCTAAACTAAATAACTTTATTGTTACATATCTCAAATCTAAAGACCTACAGGGATAGATTGTGTCTATGTACGCAGCTTGGTTCTGTTACTGTATCTATACCCGCAGCTTGGTTCTATTACTGTATATATGCATGCAGCTTGGTTCTGTTACTGTATCTATACCCGCAGCTTGGTTCTGTTACTATATCTATACACGCAGCTTGGTTCTATTACTGTATATATGCATGCAGCTTGGTTCTGTTACTGTATCTATACGCGCAGCTTGGTTCTGTTACTGTATCTATACGTGCAGCTTGGTTCTGTTACTGTATCTATACGCGCAGCTTGGTTCTGTTACTGTATCTATACACGCAGCTTGGTTCTGTTACTGTATCTCTACAAACAGCTTGGTTCTGTTATTGTATCTATGCACAGAGCTTGGTTCTGTCACTGTATCTATACACGCAGCTTGGTTCTGTTACTATATCTATGCACACAGCTTGGTTCTGTCACTGTATCTATACATGCAGCTTGGTTTTGTTACTGTATCTATACACACAGCTTGGTTCTGTTACTATATCTATACACACAGCTCGGTTCTGTTACTGTATCTATGCACGCAGCTTGGTTCGATTACTGTATCTATGCAAACAGCTTGGTTCTGTTACTATATCTATAAAAACAGCTTGGTTCTGTCACTGTATCTATACATGCAGCTTGGTTTTGTTACTGTATCTATACACACAGCTTGGTTCTGTTACTATATCTATACACACAGCTTGGTTCTGTTACTGTATCTATACACACAGCTTGGTTCTGTTACTGTATCTATACACACAGCTTGGTTCTGTTACTGTATCTATACACGCAGCTTGGTTCTGTTACTATATCTATGCACGCAGCTTGGTTCGATTACTGTATCTATACAAACAGCTTGGTTCTGTTACTATATCTATGCACACAGCTTGGTTCTGTTACTATATCTATGCACGCAGCTTGGTTTGATTACTGTATCTATACAAACAGCTTGGTTCTGTTACTATATCTATAAAAACAGCTTGGTTCTGTTACTATATCTATAAAAACAGCTTGGTTCTGTCACTGTATATATACACGCAGCTTGGTTCTGTCACTGTATATATACACGCAGCTTGGTTCTGTTACTGTATCTATGCACGCAGCTTGGTTCTGTTACTGTATCTATACACGCAGCTTGGTTCTGTTACTGTATCTATGCACGCAGCTTGGTTCTGTTACTATATCTATGCACGCAGCTTGGTTTGATTACTGTATCTATACAAACAGCTTGGTTCTGTTACTATATCTATAAAAACAGCTTGGTTCTGTTACTATATCTATAAAAACAGCTTGGTTCTGTCACTGTATATATACATGCAGCTTGGTTCTGTTACTGTATCTATACACGCAGCTTGGTTCTGTTACTGTATCTATGCACGCAGCTTGGTTCTGTTACTATATCTATGCACGCAGCTTGGTTTGATTACTGTATCTATACAAACAGCTTGGTTCTGTTACTATATCTATAAAAACAGCTTGGTTCTGTTACTATATCTATAAAAACAGCTTGGTTCTGTCACTGTATATATACATGCAGCTTGGTTCTGTTACTGTATCTATACACGCTGCTTGGTTCTGTTACTGTATCTATGCATGCAGCTTGGTTCTGTTACTGTATCCATACACGCAGCTTGGTTCTGTTACTGTATCTATGCACACAGCTTGGTTCTGTTACTTTATCTAAATGAAAAACAAAAGATGCCCAATTTTAGGGCTCTCAGGATAATTTCACAAGTACTCAATTCGGTCAGTGGACCGACAAAAATCCCTGTAGGGGTCCTAAACTAAATAACCTTATTGTTACATATCTCAAATCTAAAGACCTACAGGGATAGGTTAAAACTATCAGGAATGAGAGGGGGGTGACAGTTCCTCAGTTTCAATTGGTGCCAACTCACACTTTATGGACCATTTGGTTATTTTATGGGCGCAGAGTCTGTCACAGAACTGAGGATAGCTAGACTAAATTAAGGATCAGGTGTAGTTTACATGTGTGGTACTAATAAACAATTAGGTGCAATGTAGGTTGCTACCATTGAATACAATCTTACAGTCTCCCAGAAACTCGTAGCAATTATTGCCAATGGTAATGGAGTTGTTTGATTCGTGCAACTCACATTAGATCAATTAGTATTCAGACCAAGGGTACAAATCTGTTCTGTTGTATAGGTACTGTGGCTCAGTACCAACACACAAAACTTGATTCCTTTCCCTAAAAGCTATATCTCTGTATTGTGTATCACAGGCCTAAGATATCTGCCCCTGTACAAACAATGGTGGTCACACACATACACGGGTCACATTCAACCTTCATTCCTGCCTAAAAAGCCGCGCCTAACACTCCTCCACCCGACATGTTTCGCCGCAATGCGGCTTCATCAGGAGTTTGGAGAAATAGCGTTGGCGCGCGCTTATATGCCCTCTTAAATGGAAAAGTCTCCACCCTTCATTTTAACCTAAACCAATGAGCTAAATGCTCGCTGGGTACCTCCTACTAAAAAAAGGGATCTAAATATAAAGCAGTCACTCCACCAATCCTAATGCATTTACCAAGATTGATCACGTAACCAGCCAATCAAGTGAGATCACATGGCTGATAACTATAGTAGTCATGTGATCAGAAGGTGATGCCTGGAGTGGAAAGTGGAACTGCGATGCAGGACCTGTGGTGACTAGCCAATCAGGTAAAGTCACATGACTGATGACCATTATAGTCATGTGATCGAGAGGTGTACTGTATCTATGCATGCAGCTTGGTTCTGTTACTGTATCTATACGCGCAGCTTGGTTCTGTTATTGTATCTATGCACACAGCTTGGTTCTGTTACTGTATCTATACATGTAGCTTGGTTCTGTTACTGTTTCTATGCATGCAGCTTTTTCTATTACTGTATCTATGCATGCAGCTTGGTTCTATTAGTGTATCTATATACACAGCTTGGTTCTGTTACTGTATCTATACACATAGCTTGGTTCTGTTACTGTATCTATGCATGCAGCTTGGTTCTGTTACTGTATCTATACACACAGCTTGGTTCTGTTACCTTATCTAAGTACAGAGCTTGGTATTGTTATGGTATATAAAAACTGAGCTTGAAGGTGGTGTCTAAGTTAAAATTTTTGAGGCCAAACTACAGAAATGCTGTTAAAAAAAAAATGAAAATAAAAAAAGAATCACTTAAACTCACCATTCTGATCACTATTCGATCCAGCATCAATACTCTGTTCTCTCCGCCAGGCTGCAGCTGGGACATAATGTTTTGGCTGCCGCTGTAAAATGCCTGTGTACCGCACCTGACGGCTGTAACTAGTCACTGGCCTCAGTGATGTACAGCACCAAGGCCAGTGATTAGCTTCAGTGGTCATTTGCGCTATTACACTACAGCTTCCTACCCCCTTCAGTGTCAATATTTGCATGAAACTATAGGGTGGGCCCCTAGAGTCACTTCTACTGGTGGGCCCTTGGCACCCCAGTACGACACTGTATATACAGTAAAGTTCCTTTAGTCTGGCACCTTTTGGTTTGAAAATCTTGACAGTCCAGAATGCAATAAAAATAATGCCATGCCAGATTATTTAAAGATGTTGACCAAATTAATCTAAAAGAACCATGTACTCACCTCTTCAATTCCCTGCCGATCCAGCAAAGATGCTCTGGTGTTCCGCTTAGAAGCTGCCACTGATGATGGACTGTACAAGCACATGACTGCTGCAGCCAATTAGTGACCTCAGCAGTCACATGCCATATTTACTGTACTGGTATCGCGGAACAGCAATACCAGTAGTATGGCATGTGTCCACTGATATAACTGTCTCTATATACTGTAGAACAGCTTCTCCTTGCGTCCCTGCATTGACAATAGTGAGCACTTACTAGACACTGCAGGACTGTTCACTGTCAGCGCCGGCCACGCAGATCAGTGTGAAACAGCAGGGAGATGAACATATATTTAGGCTATATTTATTAAAATACTGTACAGTATATGAGGGAGCAGTCAGGGCAGCAGCTGGGAGCCCAGTGGGGGGCAGTGTGGGAGACACTACTGTGTGAGGGGCAGTGTGGGGGAAATTACTGTGTGGGGGGCAGTGTGGGGGAAATTACTGTGTGGGGGCAGTGTGGGGGAAATTACTGTGTGGGGGGCAGTGTGGGGGAAATTACTGTGTGGGGGGCAGTGTGGGGGAAATTACTGTGTGGGGGCAGTGTGGGGGAAATTACTGTGTGGGGGGCAGTGTGGGGGAAATTACTGTGTGGGGGCAGTGTGGGGGAAATTACTGTGTGGGGGGCAGTGTGGGGGAAATTACTGTGTGGGGGGCAGTGTGGGGGAAATTACTGTGTGGGGGCAGTGTGGGGGGAAATTACTGTGTGGGGGAAATTACTGTGTGGGGGAAATTACTGTGTGGGGGCAGTGTGGGGGGAAATTACTGTGTGGGGGGCAGTGTGGGGGAAATTACTGTGTGGGGGCAGTGTAAGGGAAATTACTGTGTGGGGGGCAGTGTGGGGGAAATTACTGTGTGGGGGCAGTGTGGGGGAAATTACTGTGTGGGGGCAGTGTAAGGGAAATTACTGTGTGGGGGGTAGTGTGGGGGAAATTACTGTGTGGGGGCAGTGTGGGGGAAATTACTGTGTGGGGGGCAGTGTGGGGGACATTACTGTTGGGGGGCAGCGTGGGGGACACTACTGTGTGGGGGGCAGCGTGGGGGACACTACTGTGTGGGGGGACTACTGTGTGGGAGGCAGCATGGGGGACACTACTGTGTGGGGGGACTACTGTGTGGGAGGCAGCATGGGGGCCTTTCTATTGGAGAGGCACTGTAGAGGCCAGTCTATTATTTCTGGGGACACTATACAGGGATTATTACCTGAAGCACAATATAGGGTGTTATTATTACTGGGGGCACTCTAGGGGGCATTATAGCTGCTGTAGACACTATAGGAACATTTGGGGTCATTTATCAAACTGGTGTAAAGTAGAACTGGCTTAGTTGCCCATAGCAACCAATCAGATTCCACCATTCATTTTTGACAGCTCTTTTGGAAATCCAGTTCTACTTTACACCAGTTTGATAAATGACCCCAATTATGTCTACTGGGGTCACTATTTTTTCAGCAGTATAGTACCTGGGACATTGGGGAGCACGACAGGCACAGGTACTAGGAGTGGCAGCAGGATGACACTGTGGGGACACCAGGATGGGGAGGTTGAAAAATTTAGAAATCTAACGTCTCTGTGTTACAAACTCTGTAGAGACGAGATGTGGCTGAAATAATTTCTCATGTCGGTCTAACGGAGGAGAAGAGGAAAGGGAAGGTCTACATAACAGGAGATGTCCCTGGAAGTAAGCGGTATGTGGTAATTATTTGGGGGGGGGGGGGGGTGCCAGAGAAATGACCAGCCCCGTGTGCCAAACACCCTGGGCATGCCACTGCCAGTACTGCACTAGGAAGAGGGATATTCCTTAGCAATGCTCATTTAGAGACTGCTGCTAAGGGACATTTCTGGGCAACTTTTCTACTATAAATGTACAACTTCACTATAAAAAACAACAAACTTAACGGTTATGCCTCATTCACACGTCAGTGTTCGGTCAGTGATTTCTATCAATGATTTTGAGCCAAAACCAGGTGCAGGCTCTAAACACAGAACAGGTACAGATCTTTCCCTTATACCTTATGTCTGTGGAGGCTCCAATCGTGGGTTTGGCTCACACTCACAATTTCAGTCAAAACTGACTGAAATTGCGTACCTACTCGCGCGGGTTTGCCGGGACGCATCCTGCGCCAAAACGTGACGCCCGTGTGAACCCAGCCTAATACATCCACAGCAAAATACGCATTTTTTGTCCCCAAATTTGCATGCCTGTCTGCAGAAAGAGTTAACATGCTGCGAGTTTAAAATCTATAGATCAGATTTGTTAAGGAGAACCTGTGACCGTGAAATGCAATCTGCAGGCGGCGGGTTATAGAGCAGGAGGAGCTGAGCAGACTGATTCACTATAACTTAATGTAATTTATTTATTAGAATCTCTGCTCTTTCTGAGCTCGGTAACCAAGCAGGCAGTCTTTCCCCAATGTGAGAACAACCCAGGAAATCTGGAGTTTTGACTGCATTGTGCATTGTCTAGTGGCAAATACAGCCCTGCCTGCCACAACATTCACTAGGTTTCTCTACATTTATTAGATATAGAAAACATGGAGTCAGTTTTATACAGTATCTGCATAACCTTCACATATATATATCAGCCTTGGAACAGGTCTCAGCATTGGTCTTGGTGTCCGCTGTGCAGTATATTTTCACTACTTAATATCTGCCGTTCAGTCTGTATCCAGGTTGTTACCTGTTTTTAAAATGGATGGGGCCTATTAACCAAGTGACTAAATGTCAAATCCAGATGATCCATTATACATACTGTATGTACCTATACATGACCTATGTAAGACCCTTGTACCACTGATCAGGCTGGCATGTGGTCAGATGGTGCCCTGTGCATGCACCTGCTAGTGAAGCCCTCCCATGTTATACCATATGGGGCCCAGGTCACGCACCCCTCATCAGGGGTTTCTGGACCTTAGGAAATTAGGAAATTGCTCATAATGCGGTTCCCTAATATGTATGAAAATGCAGCTCCACACGCTACCACAAATAAATATCTCCAGTGTCATACACAAGTCATAATTGATATGTGACTCCCCCGCACTGTCTGTCACTTGGTTTGAGCCATTTCCAACTGCCGCCATGTTTTCAGTTAACAGTGTGGAAAAAAATCTATTGCTTGGGAATTACATGTGTGAGGGATCCACCATAAGGCTACATTCACACGACCGTATGTGTTTTGCGGTCCATATGGCATTGTTTTTTTTGCGGATCTATTGTAACAATGCCTTTCTGCAAAACGGAAAATAATAACATGTTCTATCTTTTTTGTGGGACTAAGGAAGGGAAATACGGATGCGGATAAGACACGGTGTGCTGTCCGCATTTTTTGCAGGAGCTGTTGAAATGAATATGGCCTCATCCTATCCGCAAAAAAAAACGGAACAGACACTGAAACAAAATATATTCGTGTGAATGTAATGTGTAATCAGGAGGCATTCAATTCTTCAGGACCCCTCCGATCACCAAAATGAAGGGACTATGGCACGGCCCAAGATCTGTAGCTCTTCAGCGGCCATTAGCCAAGCTCAGCTTTACCAAGGAGACACCATTATAAGCTATGGACAATGGATTGACCTGATGTCTTCGAAGAAAAGTCAAGCATGGCCAACGAGAGCTAAAGGGTCTCAGTGCCTGAAAGGACACATGACAGCTCCTCCATTGCAGCAATCAGGGGCTCACAGCATATTAGGAAATAGCAATGAAAGCAATATTCCTAGAATTTAGATGGAGACGCAGCACAGATGAATGATGTGAAGTGCTTCCCCTTTAAGATGATGTCATCCTGGATATCTTATGACATCACAATCGTTACCATGGATTCAGAATCTGTAAAGGAATGCGAAGACGCTCCGCGCCTCAGACACAGTGACGACGGAGAAGCAGCCAATACTTTCCAGTATCAGTTCCTGTATCAGTCGGCAATTTACTGTGTATCTGACGGAAACTCCGAGGATTTCACAATGTCGGGTGAGAGACTGAAACCGGATTATGGCGTATAGTGGGATCTCATCATGTACTGTCACGTATCATCCTGCATCATGGTGGCCGATGGTGGATGATAAATCTGGGGCATCTTTACTCTCATCTAACTTTACACCACCTAAAATCTGTCCACATGGCCCATAAATCTGTCCGCCAGAAACTCTAAATTGGCCTAATCTGCACCGGTTTTACCACCCGAATCAAGGATTTCAGTTTATAATCTAAACGATGGCCAAATCCACTGTTCTGCCTCCAGCAGAGGAAGATTCATTTCAGTTCACGTCTATTTCATTTCTAATTCAATCTGCTGCAATTCCTGTATTCCTGTAGTTATTTGTTAGGTAACAGCACCATCTAGCGGTGGTAAAATGTATTGAACCTTGTTTTCTTGTTAATAAAGATTATTGCTTTGTGGGAAGTGCTAGGCATTGTGGGTAGTGCTAGGCATTCTGGGAAGGAAAAGCCCCAGTCTTCAGTCTACATATAGACTACAGGACATCAGCAGAGCTGTTCCATGCAGTTCTCCTTCTTAAACTCCACCATCTTTGTGCAAGTATATCTGGTGAGTGAGATCTACCTTGCTTCAGGGACATTATGTTCGCAGAGCTGTTTAGCTGGGTATAAGTGTCACTCAGGGAGTTATTTCTGTTAGCTAGCCATGCAGGTTCTATGTATAGGCAGCCATTTTGGACATCTGCTTTCTCTGTAAATGTATTACTGTACATGCTATGCTATATGTTTTACTTACATAAGCCATTTGTATTCTTGTAGTTTTACAAATTCACAATCCTGTTAGACTACAGAGAACAGTCCTCTTATTTGGATGACAGGAATGGTTTACACTGAATGTCAGACTGCACACTGTGTGAACGTGTATAAAGACAGAACATCCACTATCTTAAAAATGGGAAATTTTGAGGATGTTAGAAAAAGTCATCCTTTTTGGCATATGTGAATAATTCATGTTTATAAAATGAGAAGTTTAAAATTTTTGGAGCCAACAACACCATAAAGTAGTGCATTTATCTTAGTAAATGTGGGCCAACGTGTCTATATATCTACATGTCCATAGGAATAAATACCCACATTATTTATTGGATTGTATCTTTTCTCTAGGACATGGCAATAATGCCCCGGCCGCACCCAGCAGGGACCCAGTTGTGCCTAACAGGCTCATCTACAGGGGACGTCAGCTCCGCGTGGTCTTACCAAGACTGAATATTGTACGGGTTCAGCCCTACAGAAGGAGCTGGAGAAGTAGTGGATGAAAAAAAGGGGAGGTGGAGGAAGAAAGGAAGATGAAGAAGGATAAAGTGCGGCCCCCGGAAGAAGCTGAAGATTACTCAGAGATATGAGCTTCAGGATGAGCACTTTGCAGAAGAGGGACACAAACCACCACCAGTAGAGACGGATGTCATGCAGTGTCCCAGGCTGCTCTGTAATACTGAGCCTCTGCTGTTACATGTGTAGATCACACACCGCACATACAGAGGAGCCCGGCCGCACTTATCTGAGACCGGCTCTCTACAATCACATGTATGATTCCTCTGTGCCGCACATAAACCACACGCCACACTGAGGACTGAGAAGACTCCTTCTCAGTGAGCCAGGGTCTGTGTGTACCACAGAGAAGAGACCTGCAGCTCAGAGGGACTTCTCTGTGGACCACCCTCGTGGAATCAAACTGGGGGACCAGGACTGTAATCTAAGGCAGTGCTAGCAAATATAAAAAAATATAATGCACAAGCCTACAGATATTACATAGAGAACATACACGGCAGAGCAGGACTCACTAATACATCCAGGGCCGAGACCTGATCCAGGGTATACGGTGACAGACACACTCCGAATACAAACCTGACACCACCCAATGTTATACATCTAATAAACAGAGAAAATACTGAATATTGTGACAGGGCTGGTTAGTGACATTGGGACATGCAGCTCATTCATCCCTTGGGGTAATACATACGAATATCTATAATCCTGCTGGTGATATGTTTAATATCCATATTACAGTAATAAAAGTTTACTTGTATCTATTACATTGCCTTTTCCTCAATTCTTTTTTCCCCATCCTCGCCTACAAAAGTCAAAATATATGTGACATCATTATCATTAGAGATGAGTGAAGTTATGGAAAATTTAATTCGGCTGCTTCACAGAATTTCACAAAGTGCATTTGTACTGTATGTAGCGGGCGTAATGACGGGCAACAGAGATTGGCCGCCCCCATCATGGAACCCCTTAGATGCCACGTTCATTGCTGATTGCGGCATCTGAGGCTACCATTTAGGCCTTTCAGGGGTTAATTGGGGTAGAATAAAAAAAAAAATAGTCACCTCATCGATTTGATCTTGTAGAGGCCGTTGCGGCCATCTTGATTGAAGACACTGCTTGAAATCTCGCGTGGTGACGTGATGACATCATCGCACTGGCCGGCATGGTAACGTCATACATCACCACGTAAGAGATATTGCATGGTATCTTCAATCAAGATAGCTGCGGCGGCCTATTCACACGCAAATGGATGAGGTGAGTATGTATTTTTTTTAGTTTTTTACCGCTATTTTAGAGAAAATTGATTCGTTACCACGAAGAGCTAGGAAATTTGGCTTTGCAGCGAATAGAATTTTTCCTGAAATTCAGATCGAATTAAATTTATTTGACTCCAATTCACTTAACACTAATTATAATCTATGAACCATACGGAATCTGTCACTTTACTCCTCCTGAGGGCACCATACACTAAATGACAGAGACTGGAGTGACATCAGCTAAAAGGTCACCTGACGATGGGAGATGCAGCTGGCAGATTAGTCATCACTGTGGACAAGACAACAAACCTGAGGGCTCATGCACACGACCGTATGCGTTTTGCAGTCTGCAAAAAAACGCATGACATCCGTATTGCATCATTTTTTATTTTTTTTTGCGGATCCATTGTAACAATGCCTGTGCTTGTCCGCAAAATGGACAAGAATAGGACATGTTCTATTTTTTTGTGGAACAGACATGCGGACATACTGAAACAGAGTCCTTTATTTTATTTTTTTGCGGACCTATTCAAATGAATGGTTCCGCATACGGACCTGTAAAAAAACGGAACAGAAACGAAAAAAAAAAAAAAGAGTTCCTGTGCATGAGCCCTAACCCTAAGGCATGCACACGGGTTCGCAATATACGGACACCGGACGTTTGTGCACTGTATCAGCGATGCGGACCCATTCACTTCAATCCGGAAGGGGCGGAACGGAGGCACGGAACCCCAAGGAAACACTACGAAGTGCTTCCTGTGGGTTTTCTGTCTATGCCTCCGTACTGCAAAAAAATAGTGCATGCACTACTTTTTGGCAATGCGGACTGTCGGATGCGGATTGTGGACCCCATTCAAGTGAATGGGTCCGCGTCCGCATACGGCGGGCACATGGTCGGTGCCTGTGCATTTTGTGGTCCACAGTATGGGTACCAGCCAAAAATAGCAGTGTGCATGAGGCCTAAGCTTTATCGACAATATGCTGAAGAGCCTCTGACCATCATACGGTTGTCAGATCGTCCTGATTACATTTTTTATTGTTTTTGTTATGGACAAGAATGGGAGCATCATAGCAATATTAGAGGGCAAATTGACCTCTGCTTCAGCGCCGTAACTCCTGACGCTTCCCGCCAGACCAGAAGGGAGCAGCAGCAGTAATGCTCTGCCTGTTTTTGCACACATTACATTGCTAGGACCACCGGTCTAGGAGTTTTGAAAGGTGAGTTTCTTTTTTTTTTTTATTAATAATTTATTTATTTATATTATATTTTTTATTTGTTGAAGATTTTTTAACATACTGCTGCCTGAGATTTGTTTTTTAATCATGTCGAGTCCTATGCAAATAAACTGCAACACGCATTTTGCTACACGTTAAAATTACAGCAGCATACTGTACATTCACAAACAACGGACACTCATATATTCACACACACTTATATGTTCATGTTTACACACATGTACAGACATATACACACTTATGCTACACTAATCTTCTATGATCATGATTTATGATTCGAGTCCATAGCTGTATGGAAAACCAGTAATTGGTTCCAAAGCCCAAAATGTCATCTCAAGTTTTAAGAAAAATAAGCAGATAATCAAGACATCTAAAGCAAGTCCTTAAGTAAAACAGACCGGAAAAGATTCTGGAAGCTGAAACGACTTTCTATGGTGATGGCAGGAGCTTCTTCAAGGTATTGCCTAGTACAGTGGTGGCGAACCGTGCCAGAGGGGGCACTCAGAGCCCTCTCTGTGGGCACGTGGCTCTGTGAGGGCCATGCGTAAGCTTGCCGCCTGTGCACTATCACTAATGAGCGCTTCCTTTATGGAGCGCTCATTAGTACACATTTTTCACACCCCCCCCCCTTCCCGTCTTGTCGCTGCTTGATGATGATGTTTTGCAGCATTGACTGGAAGCAGCAGGACCTGCAAAACGTCATCACGCTGGAGAGCAGGTCCTGTCCTACGCATCCAGTGAGCAGAGAGTGTTCACCATGGCGCGATAAAATGGATGAGGGGAGTTTTATTTATTTTTTGCACAGGAAGAATGGGGAAGGGGGCATTAATAATATTGTGACCTCTAATGGGGGCATTAATAATACTGGGAGCCACTAATGAAGGAAAAATAATACTAGGAGGGGTACTAATGGAGGCATTCAGTTTACTCGGGGCCATTAATGGGGGCCATATTAATATTGTGGGCTTCTCCTGGGGCATTATTAGTATTAGGGGTCACTAATGGAGGCTTTATTAATACAGAGGGTCACTACTGGGGCATATTAATACTAGGGGTACTAATGGAACATTTTAATACTAGGGCGGTCCAAGGGGGGCATTTATTTTACTGGGGCCTATGTTCAGCCATGCCCCCATAGCCTAACTTGGCCGGTATTTTTTATTATTCAGGTTACATTGCCGTGTTGGCACTATAAATAAATGGGTTTTGGGTTGCATTTTGGGCACTCAGTCTCTAAAAGGTTTGCCATCAGTGGTACACTAGATGTATCAGAAACATAAAGTGGAGACACTGTTCAACTGGTCTCCAAAGGAGCAGCTCATCCCGGCACAGACAGGGGGCAGTACAGAGCATGTAGTATCACAGAGGAACTAGAAGGGTGTTTTACCAGAGAAATGGTCAGGTTGATTGGTAGGATCTCAGTCTGAGACATTGGATGTTGAGTCAAGTTTGAACTTATCATGGCCCAGAAAAGACCATTGGATGTTGAAAATATTGTATCCTGAGGCCATTGTATCTTGAGGGGCCTCTGTACTTGGACACATATAATTTAAAGACATGTATAATACATATTATTGTTAGTATTGCGCTCTTACATCTTGATTTGACATCTCCCAGTAAGGTCTCTCTCCATAGGACATTACTTCCCACACCACAATGCCGTAACTCCATGCATCACTTGCTGATGTGAATTTTCGGTATGAAATGGCTTCCGGCGCCGTCCATCTAATCGGTATCTTCCCACCCTATAGACGTAAAAATAAATTTTTAGTAATCAGGACATAAAAAGATTTTACAAATCCTGCATAATATCTCATTCAGGACTGGATATAACAATATGCCATGATGACAATGGGGAGCAAAGGGTGGGATGCAGTAAAAAATGTTAATATTACCGTATCTATGGGAGCAGACATGTATGTCATTAATATTATATTCATACATCCGTGCATTAATGTGCTCTCATCATGTGTTCATGTAAATTACCTGCATGATTTTGTACCCCATCAAGCCCTGGTTCCTGGACGCTGCCACTTAGTTTTTCTGTGTTGACCCATAACATATGAGTTTTCTATATATTCTAATCAGTTATGGTGGTTATGTATATGTATTTATTGTCAATATGGTGACATCCTCATAAAGCATAGGTTCACAAGCCACCCCCTTTAAATCTGTAGTCTCTTGTATTCCCAGAAACATTGGCCCAGATTTACTATGGAGTAGACGGGGTGGACACCTAGACATGGAGTTTTTAAGGGCTATCTTCAGGGCACTTTTGTTTCATAATATAATTTTACTCATTTTTGGATAAAAATCATGTTTTCAATTGGTCTTTATTAAAAATTGTCATTATTTTTTGTGATACATGGGGTTAAAATCACTCTTGAGTTCTGTCAGCTGACGGCTCATGTGAAGCCCTATCTCTGATCCCCTGACCACATAAACACTCATTATAGCTACACTCTTATCAAAGTGATAAGAATATGGCTTAAATGAGTATTTGTGAGTTCAGGAGATCAGAGATAAGGCTTCACATGAGCCGTCCGATGACGGGAAATCCAGGAACGACAGTCTGCAAATAGACTGATTTTAACCCCTTGTATCACAAAAAAATACAGAAAATTTTAATAAAGACCAATTGAAAAAAATGATTTTGAGCCAATGAGTAAAATGCAATCATAAAAAAAAAAAAAAAATGTGGCCCTAATGGTGTCCATAGCCTTTAAATGTGCCACATTGTTAGCATAGTGGCTCAGGCTGTATAAAAAACTGGTGAATCTATAGAATGCCTGTCTAAAAGTTTAATTCTTTGTTTTCATATTGTTAAACCATATACTTTGTCACATTTTGGTGAAAAAATTTGCATTTTAGGCTACACCTTCTTCACAACTAAGCCACACCCATTCGTCTGTGTTGAGAAAACTGTCTAAAACACAAGATGCAACATTCTTATTTGACCATAGCAGTATATTGTGCTGGACTGCGCTATCTGGCTTGTTTGGCGCAGTACACTGCGTTGCACTGTGGGAGTTGGTTTCATTAGGACAGTATTTTGTGCTGCACTGTGGTAATAGGTTCTGCTGGGGCGGTATTTTCTACAGTACTATGCTATTGTATTGCTGGCCCCACCTACTAGTGCTAACCCCACCTACTCAGGTCGGCTCCACCTTCTGTCAATTTGGGCCTGCATTCACTTTATTATTTTTTTTCCAGGTCCACGACAAATTCCCAGTTCACCCCTCCGTCCCTACACCACTAAGTAAGGCTACTTTCACATATGCGTTTATGTGGTCTGGTTTCGAGATTCAGAAGGGGATCTCAAGACCACAGCAAAACGCATCCATTCAGAACTGAACTGATCCAATTGTATTATATTGAAAATAAAGAATACAGATCCGTCACTAAAACCATTGTAAGTCAATGGGCGCCGGATCGCTTTTTTTTTTTGTGTCTGAAAAAAACGAATCTGCCACCATTGACCTACATGGTTTTTGGTGCTGGATCTGGTTTGTTCAGCTTCCCATGCCGGACACAAAAACACTGCTTGCATTCAGAGATCGCAATGAACTGGAACGGCTGGCATTCTGGTGTCATTTGTTTAAGACATTTCCGTCTGAGATCAGTTTTTATAGACAGGGGAAAATGTCCTGCATGCAGTACTTTTGTTTCCATTTAAAAATAAAAAAATCTCAGATGGAAATAGCTCAAACTAAGGCCTCATGCACACGACCGTTTTTTTTTAAGGTCCGCAAAAACGGGGTCCGTAGGTCCGTGATCCGTGACCGTTTTTTCGTCCGTGGATCTTCCTTGTTTTTTGGAGGATCCACGGACATGAAAAATGTCAAGTTTGCCATTGAAAGGATAGGAAAAAACGGACACGGATCACGGACACGGATGACAATCTTGTGTGCATCCCTGTTTTTTCACGGACCCATTGACTTGAATGGGTCCGTGAACCGTTGGCCGTGAAAAAAATAGGACAGGTCATATTTTTTCACGGCCAGGAAAACACGGATCACGGATGCGGCTGCCAAACAGTGCATTTTCCGATTTTTCCACGGACCCATTGAAAGTCAATGGGTCCGCGAAAAAAAACGGAAAACGGCACAACGGCCACGGATGCACACAACGGTCGTGTGCATGAGGCCTAATGCAACAGGATCAGTTTTTTCACTGGCTCCTGTAAAAAACGGAACCTATGCAATCCTATGTATAACTGATGCACAGGATCAGTTTTTTTTTACAGGATTTTTTTTTGATGCAGCAGAAGAACGGAATGCTAAACGGTGATGTGAATGCACCCTTAGCAGATATTTACGAATATTTATTTATTTATTTTACTTACATATTGTGGCAATGTGAACATTAAGGTGTTGTTTGCACCAGGAGCATGTCACCAAGGGGCCCGGCCTTGGTGGAGTAAAAGCTCTAGTCCAGGTGTCCACTAAAGTAGGGGGAAACCATATAGATAGTGTAGCTGGTTCAGCTATTTTAGGGGGGGCTTTTACTGGGAACAGGCAATGTGTTGGGTGGGTGCCTGTTCCCCATGCTCCAGTCCGGGACTTAGGGCATGCTCATGTCCAGGGATCCTATTTAATCCTGCTACTGGATCTTGGGTGTGGCTCACTCTGGAGTGTTTGGTGAAGCAGAGTCCTGGTGAGGCTCTGTCTGAGTGGTCTCAGCCGGGTGGGCTGAGGGGCCACGAGGCTAGGCGATAGCCTGAACTTTGGGGGACGCGGTGACGCCTGTGAAACAAGGATCACGAGGCCAGAGTCGGGAGGACTACTGAGGCCAGAGTCGGGAGGACTACTGAGGCCAGAGTCGGGAGGACTACTGGGCCACAATCCCCCAAAAGGTATTGAAGTGTCACAGCCTAGAGGTTGCTGGACTGAATGGCTGAGGAAAGCCGCATTTGTGTTCCATGTGTGAACAGGGCTCTCTAGGTGAGTCAGGGATACGCTTATGTGTTTCGTTACAGCCTAGCCAGGCAAGGGTTTGTTATTTTGTGTGGATGTCACTCGTGATAAGTTGAAGCTGCGACTTCTTAACCTGTGCTTTGCTAAAGTGTCTGAACTAAAGCAAGAGTTTGGACATTATAATCGTGTCTGCGAAGATATCTGTGAGTGTGACCCCCTGAAAAGAGACGATCCCCTACAATATATAGCGCCAACATATTCCACAGCACTGTACAGTCATCATTAACACATACTATTTAGGACCCCCTTGTGGGGGCTGGATAACAGAAGAGGACAGGGATATAAGAGCGGGAGCCACACTATATAGATAGCAACATCAGGACGGCTAAAATAACACTTTACTAATGACAGGCTAGACGATGAAAAGGTTAAAATAACATGGCAGCATTCTGTGGTCTTAACCGATGACAGACAGAAATATTACATAATGATGAGAAACCGCGTGCCCCAATCCCAGCACCCATGTGACGCAGGTGAACAGGCGCCTTGTCTTAACATCCTGCTACAATACACAGCCATGTTCTTCTATCACTACAGGGATTACCATGGATGACAGCTGCGTTACCCCTTCCCCGGACTAATGGCACAGGATCTATGCCTCGTAGCCTCCATCTGTGTCTTCTCCTGTAAGATGACCTGATAGCGACATCATCCCAATTTGGGAAACACAATTTAGTTGTGAAATCGATCCCTGGACGATATAATTAGACCTTTCTTAATCAGGAGTCTAGAAATACTTGGTGATGTAACCAGAACCTGCTGTATAAAAATATCACATGAACTAACCCCTCAGGTGAACACCGTAAAAAAAAAATAAAGAAAAGAAATACGGTGTAAAAAAAGACATTTTGTGTCACCTTACATCACAAAAAGTGTAATACCAAGCAATCAAAAAGTCATATGCACCCTAAAATAGTACCAATCAAACCGTCATCTCATACCGAATAAAGAGAGCCCCTACATAAGACAGTCGCCCCAAGAAAAAAAATATGGCTTTCAGAATATGGAGACACAAAAAAAAGATTTTTTTCTAAAATGCTTTATTATGTAAAACTGAAACAAACAACCAAAAAATATTTGGTATTGTCGCATCTGTAACAACCTGCTCTATAAAAATACCACATGATCTAACCTGTCAGATGAACACTGCAAAAAACAAGCAAAAAAAAAACTGTGCCAAATCAGCAACCAAAAATCCTATGTACCCTAAAATAGTACCAACAAAACTGCCACCTTATCCCGTAGTTTCCAAAATGGGGTCACTTTTTTGGCGTTTCTTCTCCAGGGGTGCATCAGGGGGTATTCAAAGGTGACATGGCGACTTAAAATTATCCCAGTGAAATCTGCCTTCCAAAAACCATATGGTATTCCTTTCCTTCTGCGCCCTGCCGTGTGCCCGTACAGCAGTTTACGACCACATATGGGGTGTTTCTGTTAACTACAGAATCAGGGAAATAAATATTGAGTTTTATTTGGCTTTTAACCCTTGCTTTGTTACTGGAAAAAATGGATTCAAATGGAAAATCTGCCCAAAAAGTGAAATTCTGAAATCTCATCTAGAGTTTCCTTTAATTCTAACACTTAAAGGGTTAACAAAGTTTGTAAAATCAGTTTTGAATACCTTGAGGGGTATGTAAGCCCCACAAAGTGACTTCAGACCTGAACTGGTCCTTAAAAATTGGGTTTTGGAAATTTTCTTAAACATTTTAGGATTTGCTTCTAAACTCCTAAGCGTTCTAACGTCCCCAAAAAAAGTAAATGTAATTTACAAAATGATCCAAACATGAAGTAGACATATGGGAAATTTAAAGTATTAACTATTTTAGGAGGTATCACTATCTGTTTTAAAAGCAGAGAAATTGAAATTTAGAAAATTGCGAATTTTTCCAAATTTTTTGTTAATTTTGTATTTTTATATAAATAAAAATGAAATATTTTTACTCAAATTTACCACTGTCATGAAGTACAATATGTGAAGAGAAAACTGTCTCCGAATGGCTTTGATAAGTAAAAGCGTTTTAAAGTTATCACCACTTAAAGTGACACATCAGATTTGCAAAAAATTGTCTGGTCCTTAAGGTGAAAAATGGCAGGTAATAATAATAATAATAATGATATGTACCTGATCCATTTGCTCGCAAAGGGCTGGCCACCACTATCTTGCTTGAAGGTCTGGTGCGAAATCTTGCATGGCCCAAGATGACATCATCACGTCGGCCATACATCACTGCGCATTGGATGTTGGCCGAGGACATCAATCAAGATGGCGGTGGCCAGCCCGTCGCGAGCAAATGGATCAGGTAAGTATGATTTAGCAAAAAAAATTTTTTACACTATTTCAGGTTAAATCCATTCGCTGCCGTGAAGCACGAGGAAATTCGGCTTTGCAGCAAATTGAATTTATCCTGAAATTCAGTAGTCATAATGTTTTAGTTTTTTTAAAATAATCATTTATGTCACAGAGAAAAAAGGGGAGATTTATCAAAACTGGTATAACGGAGAACTGCCTTAGTTGCCCATAGCAACCAATCATTTTCCACCTTTAATTTTTCTGCACTTTCTGCAGATGGCACGCTGACCCATTCATTCCTATGGGCGATGCACACATCCGTGTTTTCCGCAGATCCTTTTTTTCTGTTCGACAGATTCTAGAACGTGTCCTATTCTTGTCCATATTGCAGAATCTGAAGCTCTATTCTAATAGGAGTGAGAACAATGCAGAATGCACTCTGACAGTGTCCATTATCTGTATTATGTGGATCCATGCTTTGGTGACCAAAATACAGGACACAGCCGTGTGGGTAAGGACTCAAAATGGTTGTCTGAGTTATTTTCTAACTAATGAAAGGTAAGGGCTTTACAATTCACTTACTTTATCTCCAGTTGCTGCTTTCTCAGATTTCACTGAGGGTCACATGACCTGTGATATCAGCATCTCTCCCTGCTCTGATGATGTTTCGTGCACAAGCCTAAGAGAGCAGATATGTCACTGTGCTGGCCACGCCCCCCTGCACTGCTGTCTGCTGCTTATTGCTCTCTCCCTGGATTCTTTAGGAAAAACTTTAACCCCTTCGAGCTGCACCAGACTCAGGGCGGAAGGCTTTACTGAGTAGCTGCAGGCAGTGAGGAGACAAATGCTGGGCACATGAGATGACAGACTGGAGGAGTTCAAGAAGAGATAAGGTGAAGATCCTGTGTGTGTGTATCAGCAGTGTCATTGTACAGCTGGGACTTGTAGTCCTACACATACAATATGCTGCTGAATATCCCAGCAGTCAGACATGTCACTCAGGGCAGCACTTGTATTCACTCCCTTTGCAGAGCAGGGGGAGGGGAAAATATTGTTGTTATTGCAGGTAAACAAAGGGCCAGAAGAGAACCAGGGACATTAGGCAATATATATTTTTTTTTTTGCCTAAAACTTGCTTGGCTTAATTATATATTGCTGCCCATCAGATTTACAGTGCAATATATATATATTTTCAGAACTCGGACAACCCTTTTAATCCTATTTGATTTAGCAATCCATGCATTTTAACCCTATGTAGTGTTATTGAGGCTTGTATATGAGACGGGTGAGAACAGGACGCGGACACCTGGTTCTCGTGTTTATTTTCCAGACCCTAGATCTGGAACGTAACACCTGGACCTGTCTCCTCTGTGTATTATTCCCTTGCTATAGTTCACCTATTGATTTTAGCTTGGATCACATCAATGGAATTTGTTTGTGTGTTTTTCTAGCACAAGAATGAAAGTGTTTGGTCGATGTGGAGACTTTCCAGCTATAAATTCAGCGTCAGACAGGCCTGCTAGGAAATACTGTACACAGAGCAACAATGGGCAGGTTATGAAAGCTTTTATAGAACATCAAGGGCGAAGTGTACCGTATGCCAGATCTAGGGCACTAATCCAGCTCCACACATGGGCTTCAGACATTCAGACAAGGGTCACCATGTTTCTACCCCTTACTGAAAGCATACCCCCAAGGTATGATCACACACTGTGCAGGTATGGACTCCATCGACTCCACAGGGTGATAAGCTAGGATCTACTCTATAGTAGAAAGTCAGTAAGACCTCCAATACCTAATGTTATTAGATAATGCAAAGGGAGTCGGTCACCAGGAAATTCACTGTTACACCAGTCACAATGAGGGTCATTTATCAAACAGGTGTAAAGTAGAACTGGCTTAGTTGCCCATAGCAACCAATCAGATTCCACCTTTAATTTTCCAAAGGAGCTGTGAAAAATGAAAGGTGGGAACTGATTGGTTGCTATCGGCAACTAAGCCAGTTCTACTTTACACCAGTTTGATACATTTGCCCGAACGTCTTGATGGGCTAGCTGAGCAGAATGTAATGATACCTGTCCCTTAGCAATCCATTGCTTTATTCAAGAGAAAAAGTATTTTTAATCCATATGATTTACATATGGATTAAAAATACTTTTTCTCTTGAATAAAGCAATGGATTGCTAAGGGCTTTTGCAAAGGGCAGGTGCCATGGAAGCCTCATTGACTGTCTCTATACCCTTTAGGTTGTCTCTAAGCTATCCACATGCCTTGAATTCTATAAATCTGCAGTCAGGGGTGTAGCTATAGTGGAAGCAGGGGAAGCACAAGGAGCCCGCCCAGGAGGAGGACTAAAAGAATTTATTGTCATGCCCCCTCAACATTACATTATACAATGATAATATATGCAGTGACATGACATACGGTATATAAGTGTAGGAAATGGATGGGTGTGGGGACCTGCTTAAAGTATTTATTCCATAGGTTCATGTCGCTCTGGAGATACATATGTTATTCAATTCATGAATCAGGAGGCTCAGGATGAGCATAAGTCCAGATCCTGACAATGGATTGTGGAAGCATTATTACCTCCTCGGCTGCAATGTACAGAGCTTTCCAATGTTTCTTTGTGCTTTACATATTGATGACACAAGATACATGGAATATATAAGGCTCTTAGTAATAGTATTCAGTAACGTTATCTCCACACTCTCCGTGGTCGAACACACAAATGAATTATGACGTGTGCCAATGACCAGGAAGAATGGAGCACTAATCGAAACATTCATTGTTTTTCTCACCCTTGTTGTATAAGCCGCCTCGGGATCGTCCTCCAGGACACGAGACAACCCAAAGTCAGACACTTTGCACATCAGGTTAACGTTTATGAGAATGTTCCTTGCCGCCAAGTCACGGTGGACGTAACCCATGTCCGAGAGATACTTCATGCCAGATGCAATACCACGCAGCATACCCACCAGCTGGATGACTGTAAACTGAGCATCATGTTTCTGGAAGGAATTTCAAGCACACAATTGAGATGCTAATTGGCCATTAAATTATTGTGAAGAGCTGGATAGAAATTATCAATTACATTCCTGCTTATAATTATCACATATCTGGCAAATTTACTAGAATAATTGGACTCATTCCACTGATATCAAACCGTATATTGTTCTAATATGCTGGTGGAAGAGGCTACACTTTCTGGGTCTTGTCCTGAAATAATTGCTAAAAATCCACAAATGGCAGAACTATATTCAGGGCGACATTTCTAAATACAATACCAGCAATACATTTAGGATTATTAGTTTAGCTTCATTTTTGAAAATCCACTAAAGAGTTATAGAATTAATCTACATGTAACTTTGTAAATACATTGCATTACTTATCTGATGCTGGTCCTGAGTTACAGCCTGTGGCATACTCCAGAGCTGCATTCAGAATTCTGCAGACTTTGCTTGTTCAGTGCCTATACAGAGCAGGCTATATAAAGTCTACACTCACCTAAAGAATTATTAGGAACACCATACTAATACAGTGTTGGACCCCCTTTTGCCTTCAGAACTGCCTTAATTCTACGTGGCATTGATTCAGCAAGGTGCTGATAGCATTCTTTAGAAATGTTGGCCCATATTGATAGGATAGCATCTTGCAGTTGATGGAGATTTGAGGGATGCACATCCAGGGCACGAAGCTCCCGTTCCACCACATCCCAAAGATGCTCTATTGGGTTGAGATCTGGTGACTGTGGGGGCCATTTTAGTACAGTGAACTCATTGTCATGTTCAAGAAACCAATTTGAAATGATTCGAGCTTTGTGACATGGTGCATTATCCTGCTGGAAGTAGCCATCAGAGGATGGGTACATGGTGGTCATGAAGGGATGGACATGGTCAGAAACAATGCTCAGGTAGCCTGTGGAATTTAAATGATGGCCAATTGGCACTAAGGGGCCTAAAGTGTGCCCAGAAAACATCCCCCACACCATTACACCACCACCACCAGCCTGCACAGTGGTAACAAGGCATGATGGATACATGTTCTCATTCTGTTTACGCCAAATTCAGACTCTACCATTTGAATGTCTCAACAGAAATCGAGACTTATCAGACCAGGCAACATTTTTCTAGTCTTCAACAGTCCAATTTTGGTGAGCTCGTGCAAATTGTAGCCTCTTTTTCCTATTTGTAGTGGAAATGAGTGGTACCCGGTGGGGTCTTCTGCTGTTGTAGCCCACCTTTCTTTCCCATTCTGACATTCAGTTTGGAGTTCAGGAGATTGTCTTGACCAGGACCACAACCCTACATGCATTGAAGCAACTGCCATGTGATTGGTTGACTAGATAATCGCATTAATGAGAAATAGAACAGGTGTTCCTAATAATTCTTTAGGTGAGTGTATACCAGACACTATAACGTGATCTGATTCCAAAAAAAAGAACTCTCCCATAATGCGGTGCAGCAGAGAAGAGAAGCTAAGCTTTCAGGGCCCGTGCAGGCTGCATTGCCAGGTAGAGGGGCCGTTACAGACCAGGATGCACTCCATGTGTTGCCGTACAGCACCCTATGCTTCTCTAGGTACATATACAGTATGGGCCTAAATGACTCTAAAGACCCCCTTAAATGAGGCAACTGACCAGGCAGTTATTAGAAAAGAAGCATGTACGAGTGGTATGTGAATGAGAGATCACAATGAAATATGGCTCTGTGCAGTAGAGGACAAGAGATGGGCGAAAGAAAGAAAGAAAGAAAGGGAAGGAAGAAAAAAAGAAAGAAAGAAAAAATAAAGAAATAAAGGGAGGGATGATGGAAGGGAAGAAGGAAGGAAGGAAGGAAGGAAGGAAGGGGGGGAGAGAAGAATGATGGAAGGAAGGAATGAAGAGAGAGGAGGGAGGAATGATAGAAGGAAGGTAGAGAGGGAGGGATGAAGGAAAGAATGAACGAAAGGAAGAGAAGAAAGGGAGAAAGGAATGATAGAAGGGAGGAAGGAAGGGAGAGAGAGTGAAAAGGAGGGAGGAAAGATGGAAGGGGGAGGAAGGAAAGAAACAAAGAATGGAAGGAAGGAAGAGAAGGGAGGAAGGAAGGGAGTGAGAAAGGGAGAGAGTGGGGAAGAAAGGAAGGAATGGAGGGAGGAAGGAAGGAGGTAGAATGGAAAAGAGGAAGGAAGGAAGGCTCGGTACTTGAAAAAGGAGGTAGAATAGAGGTAAACACTGTTATATATACATTGTAATTGCTGGAACAGAACCTGCACATTTCCTGATGGTCTCCTACTTACCCGCAGGAAGCTGTCCAGAGAGCCATTCTCCATGTATTCAGTCACAATCATTACGGGCTTGCCTGGAAACATTTGAACATATAAATGAGTCTCTATATACAGTAGAAATCCAATACAACTGATTTTAAGGGGATTCCATCATTTCTGGACTTATCTAGAAAGATCTCTAGCAGAACTAGACTGTCTGTTCTTGACTATGATATTAGCACCTAAGGAAATCCTGCGTCAGCTACTGTAACAGGGTAACAAAACTGCAACCCTAAAACACACATCTTTATCGGACATCATACATGTTCCTCTAGAAAGAACATTTTGCTACAAAGTTTGACATTATTTGAGTCAGTTTTTTCATTTTACAGCTGAAACAGTCAGATTTGGGTCATTTCCATCTTTCCATCGGGACTTACTTTTAGTGACTACCCCTTCCAGCCGTATGATGTTGGGATGCTCGAACTGCCCCATAATGCTGGCTTCACTCAGGAAATCCCTCCTCTGCTTCTCGGTGTAACCGACTTTCAGGGTTTTAATGGCCACACTGATTTCTTTTTTAGATGGCAGTTTCAGACGACCGCTGCATACTTCACCAAATTCTCCTAGAGGAAAAGCAGAATGAAAGAACACAAAATCTGAAACTTGGAGGTATAGGAACTGCAGAAGAAGAAGCACACATTGAAAGAACACACCAACACCACAAACGTAAAAATAACATTATATGACACCGGCTGACCTGTTACAGCTGAAGACATCTGTGTTGGTCCCATGTTTATATGTGCCCGCATTGCTGAGAAATATTAGGTTTTAAAATATGCAAATGAGCCCCTAGGAGCAATGGGGGCGTTGCCATTACCCTTAAAGGCTTTGCTCTCTCTATGTAAATGCTGCACCCTTTGCACTTTGTTTGACTTTAGGAGAAGTCAGGACAAGGTGTGATGACGTTTTCACTGCCTGGGCCTGTCAATCAAAGTGCAGAGGTTGCGGCAGTTACAGAGAGAGCAGAGCCTCTAGAGGCTCATTTGCATACAGTACAGTTCAGTAAAACTTAATTTTTCTCAGCAATATGGGCATACATGAACATGAGACCAACACAGATGTCTTCATCTGCCAAGGGCACATGTAGCACTTCTTTTAAGCTGTTTTTTCCAGAATGCACATCAGTTCTTATTAGGTATATATCTGCGGGCATTTACACAGCAGAAAGTGCTACTGGAGAAAAAAGAATACTATAAAAATACACACAAAATTTAGACATTGATGTCCTATCTTCACAACTGGTCCTCAATATCAGATTGGAGGGGGTCTAACACCCAGCTGTTTCGGGCAGCCGCCGGTGCTGGGAACTATTCAGTGTAAAGGTTGTGGAAGAGGACCGCCGGTCTGATCCCATTCAAGTGAATGAGCGCTGAGCATTACTATGCCTGGCCCAGAAACTGCACATTGATGGAGCCTTCTGTCCAATTCCAGCGCTAGCAGCTGCCCGAAAACGTCTGGGGGTGACGGGGGTCGGACCTCTGCCAATCTGATACTGATGACCTGTCCTGATGGGCCATCAATGTCTAAATTCTGTAAAACCGCTTTAATTCAGAGGCCGCTTCCTCTTACAGTTAGCTCTGTATCAGCTCTGTATTTTTCGGCTTGCCGTGTGAACATAGCCCGAATGTCTGTAAGTTATTGTACAGATATTTGAGTACAATGAGAGTTTACATGTGTCAACCCAAGGCTCATACATATAGCAATGATGTGTGCCAGAGCCATAGACATGCTGCTGTGTGGCACAGTAAGGCCTCAGGTCCACAGCCGTATCAGTTTTGCGGTCCGAAAACTGTGATATGCAGAATACGGATACGGTCCGTGTTATATCAACATTTTCTGCCAACCCATTGACTTCAATGGGTCCTGGGTCAGCATTTTGCATGTCCTATCTTTTCACAGAACGAACATATGGATTCAGAAAGCACATGGATCACCCGTAAAGAGACAGACTATGTCCACAAAATGTGGACCGTGGACCCACCGAAAATAATTGGAACGCAATTAGAATGTGGACAGAACACGGACATCTGCGATTTGTGGACCGCAAAATGGATATATTAGGCATGGTGCCTAATGCTGAGCTATTCTGTTGTGTAAGTAAGGCTTCCAGGGGAGATAAGGCGTCCTACTGAGCAGGTCATGGTTCATTTGCTTGGATTCACATGGTTTTAGACAGAGAAGCAACTCTGTATATCACTAGATGAAATCAGGGGCATACAGAGGTACAGCAAGGCCCCACAGACTTCTATGGGAGCTGCATTACGATTAGCCCTTGCTGAGGAATCATATAATAAAGTAATGGCTGCTTTATTGTGCTCGAGCGCTCATTGTGTTACACTTCAGTCTGATTATTATAGGAGATCCGACAATCGTGCACACAGTAGTGTCCAGCTCACTAATGCAAACTTCATCATCCCTAACAATATGCATATGTTCTAAAATTAGTCTTTTTTTTATCTTGTTAACCTTTACCTATGAATGATACACTTTACAACAAAAGCATAAATCATCAGCCAAACAAGCTAGCATGCGGTTATTTGCTTTGGCCGTTTCCAGACTAATAATTGAATGACCCTTGTCTTCCTGTCATTTCTTATTAGATAAAACTGGAAAACATGGCCGGTGATGGGAAAACATTACAGACATAAATATCTGCAGCGCCGTTGCCTTGGTGCTACACAGTTCACAAAAATGGTCCATCTGCAGATGTAGCAGAGCCGAGTTGATCAGACACAGACGAGTTTGGCAAAATGTTTGTGATTTTGCACAGGGCTGCTTGTTATATTCGCTACATTGTTACCAATGTGACAGGGCAGATGTAGCAGAGTCTACAATGTCAACAGCACAGCAAATGATCATATGGGTGGTGTGATATTCATGGTTTACAATGGGCGTTTCAGGCGCCAGTTTTAGTGAAAACCCTGGTGGAGTTGGTGCATGCCCGTTAATAAATGTGCCACCTCTTCAGGCTGTCCACGCGCCCAAACTGGCACTTAGCCTAAAGAGCCCGCCCCCATCTCGACTGAAGATCCTGAGCAAAATCTTGTGCTTGGTGACATATGACGTCACCACTCCGGCTGACCATTACACGCCACGCAAGGTTTCGTGCTGGATCCTCAATCAAGATGGCGGCAGCCGGCTCTTAGCGATCAAATTGATGAGAAGTATGTTTTTTTATTTTTTATTATAGATCTTAATATTAATGTCAGATGTTATTGCTGATCCCGGCATCTGAGGGGTACAATGATGGGTGCAGCACAATCGTCATTCCCTGTCAATGCACCCACTACTTACAAAGAACTGCGCTTCAAGACAAATTACAATTTTTTGGGTAAAATCTGGCGACACATCTCTAGTTGTGAAAACTTAAATGAATTTCACAAAGAAATTTGATTTGTTACAAATTACTTTGTCATGAATTGCATTCCATTGTATGTAGCGGGGGCAATGACCGGAAACGGCGATTGCACTGCCCTCTCTGTCATTGAACCCCTCAGATGCCACGATCATCGCTGATCACAGCATCTGACATTAAAATTGAGGCATTTCATGGGTTAATCAGGGTAAAAAAAAAAAAATACTCACCCTATCCATTTGCTAACGGAGAGGCCGTCGTGGCCATCTTGAATGAAGAAACCGCGCTAAATCTTGTGTGGTGACATAATGACGTCTTCCCGCTGGCTGGCCGCTGTGACGTCACGACTGATGACATCCCTGCGCCTGGGCAGCAAGGGGACGTCCCCATGTCACCACGCGCAATAGTTTGAGCAGTTTCCTCAATCAAGATGGCCGCAACGGCCTCTCCATGAGCAAATGCATGAGGTCAGTAGTTTTTTTTATATATTTTTTTTATTTCAGGAAAAATAGATTCGTTACACCTAGAGTTAAATAGCAAAGTCAGCTCTGCTACATCTGTTTATATAACATCTAACAGTCTGTGCATTGACAATGTCTGTGTCGCTGTCATCGACGTTATACTGCAAACTGCTCGGCATTAATATTTTATGGCATATTTGGTACACGCAGTATATTATTATTGGCTAGTAAAAAATAACTAGGAGGTATTAAAATCAATGCAGAACCTGCGGTTTTTATAGAAAGCATTTCCAGATACAATTCTATTAAATATGTCCTCCCCGCCTGCGCAACCAGTTATGTACATTTAAAGGACCAGACCTACAAATAATCAAAGCGACATGCCTGAGCTGATAATAAAAGCCGACACTGCTACATTTTGCAGCCGGCCTGCTGGATGCATTGATAGAATATAATTCCCAGCCAGTTTAAGGGACCACAAAGACCAAAATGTAATATACTGCATATATAATAAAAGAAATGACGGTGTTACCCAGGTGTATACAAGCAGCTTTTATAATGAGGACTATTATTGCCATTGCAACCAGCCTCTCATAAAGTGGAATGACTAATATCGGAACATTATGCCTGACAGCAAATGTATATGCCATGCGTCCCCAGTCACAATCGGTTCTGTTTAGTGGGTCGCTACAGCTCACATATAACACTGACATAATTTATCGATTTTTCAGTTATTTACTTGACGTAACCCGGGATTTCCTTCCTTACCTGCTCCAATGACTTTATCTATGGATATACACGTAGAGTCCAGTTCCTTGGCAAATTCATGCACCGCCTGGGTAGGATCTTCATAGGTATGAGGGTCGACGTACGTCCTGAGTCCAGGAAACTTTACTGTTAAGGAAGAAAAGACAACATCTGGGAAGGGGTGATAGTACATTCATTAAACGCAATTCATTTTGGTTGTATTCACACTTGTACGGCTGAGCATTTCTTAAAGGGAATGCGTCATCAGAAAGTGACCTGTTGTTTAGATCACGTTTTTATGTTAAACATATTTATTAGAATGTTTGGTGATTTTTTTTATTAAAAAATTTCCATGTCACTGTCTATATAATTTTTTTTATCTAACCCTGCAATTTTCAAAATGGCGATTTTCAAAATATGTTAAGACCTTCTGACTTTTGAGAGCAGCAAAATGGGCCATACACACAATGGATAGGAGGGGACCAACATACCAACATATTATAAATAAATTATCCTTATTAAATTTAGGCAAAAACTTAAAACTGCATACAAATGGAATGATGCAAAAAAACATACAGCACAAAGGGCCCAAAAACTAATAAAATAGAAGTATATCAACAGTAACTTGCATATGTAGATAAATAGACTACACTAAGCCTCTCTGATGCCAGCAGAAGTAACAATTTGTATATTTAATTCTCAGAAATGCAAAGCAGCAATTGCTGGATTACAATACTCTGCATGCATACTAGTTGGTTTCCCTAATGCGAAAGAGCATCTCCAAGACACCAACAAAGGCCACTTAGCTAACTAGGGAAATTTTCTTTTGAGACACACAGTTTCATTTTCTTTTTGGAAGGAAAGCAGGCTAGCACATCTCTTTTCAAGTGGAGTTTTACGCCGATTTTTTCTCTCTCTGATGATTATCAGTTTATAAATATCTAAATAGTCCTGGAAGTGTAAGGTAGTAGTTAGAGATGAGCGAATATCTAAAAAATTTGATTCAACCAGTTCGCAGAGTTTTTCAAAAATCGCGAATCGCGTTAAAAAACAGCTATTTCCTGGCTGCCTTGCAGTTACACGCATAGTGAGTCTGCTGTGGTAGTGAAACAATACTATGAGTCAGTATGACATGCAGATGACAGACATCGCTCTTAGAATCACTGTAGTAACACGCATAGGGAGTCTGCTGTGCTAATGAAACATTACTGTGAGTCAGTATAACATGCAGATGACAGGCATCACTCTTATTTTGGCAGTTAGGAGCGCAAAACTGACCAAATAATGCAAGTGTGAACTCAGCCTTACAGGTCGAAGTTAGCGTCAAGAAGAAGCGCACTCCTTTTACACAGTCATTAGCTGATTCCACATAGATGTCTACAGAACCTGTTCTATTAAACGCCTATACAAGTAGAGCCCCCCGACAGAGTGGAGAGGGTGTCAGCAGTCAGTTTGTGTTGACGTCACTGATTATTTTGCACTTCCTCTGATCCGTCAGAACAATAACCCCCCAAAAAAGGATACTGTCTGTGGAGCATCCTCCTTCACTCGGTCAGCATTTGGTCAGTAATCCATCAGTATTGTTAAAGCCCAAAAAAACTGGAGTGGACCCAAAACAGAGATGACACGTAAATGGAATATTTGCATGTCTTCTGTGTTTTGTACCCACTCCTGCTTTTGGCTATCAAATCATAAGCCAATTCTGATGCAAAATAGGGACCATGTCATGCAGGCCTTACAGCTGTTACATAGACAGGATCCGTTGTGTGTCTCATTTTTCCTTCCTTCTGACAGATCAGAAGAAGGGTCAAATAAACGATGATGTTAGCAAAATAGTGGTCCAGTCATGAAGTGGGGAGGGTGGGAACAGCATGAGAAGTCCACAGAGTGGCCCTATGACATAGCGGTGATGTAGAAGCAGCATGAGGAGACCGCAGAGTAGCCCAATGACAGAGTCTGGAGGTAGCAGCAGCATCAGGGGAGGCCACAGAGTGGCACAATGATAATGTGGTGGTGGCAGCAGCAGAATCAGGAGTCCACAGAGTGTGGAGATGGCGGCAGCATCAGGAGGAGGCCACAGAGTGGCACAATGACAGAGTGTGGAGGTGCAGCAGCATCAGGAGGCAACAGTGTGGCAAGGTGACATAGTGTAGAGGTGGCAGCAGCATCAGGAGACCACAGAGTGGCAAGGTGACATAGTTTAGAGGTGGCAGCAGTATCAGGAGACCACAGAGTGGCAAGGTGACATAGTGTGGAGGTGGCAGCAGCATCAGGAGACCACAGAGTGGCAAGGTGACATAGTGTAGAGGTGGCAGCAGCATCAGGAGACCACAGAGTGGCAAGGTGACATAGTTTAGAGGTGGCAGCAGTATCAGGAGACCACAGAGTGGCAAGGTGACATAGTGTGGAGGTGGCAGCAGCATCAGGAGACCACAGAGTGGCAAGGTGACATAGTGTGGAGGTGGCAGCAGCATCAGGAGACTACATAGTGACCCGATGACAGAGTGGAGAGGTGCGTTGCAATACCAGTACCAGCTGAAGATGGTGGGTGAAAGAAGGATCACTTGACATAAGATGTGTGGCTTCATGCGGGTGGCAGCATCAGAATAGTAGCTGAGGCAGGTAGCCAGAAGAAACCGGTCTCTTTTATCAAAGTGTTGGTGTGGCACCATGGATGATCTAGTCTGATGCATCAGGCATTGGTGGGTGGCTGATTCACGCCTGATTCATCTTGATAAAGGTCAGTCTATCCACATTTTGGGTGGACAGACGAGTTCTCCTTGGGGTAACTATGGCGCCTGCCACACGAAACACCCACTCTGATGCCACACTACTGGCTGGGCAGGGCAGCTTTTCCAGGGCAAACTCTGCCAGATGCTGCCACAAATCCAAGTTTGGCTGCCCAGTAGTCCAGCAGATCTTCAATGTGGGGTGGCAGGGTGCTATCCAAGTATGCCACCACCTGCTGGTTCAGGTCTTGCTCCAGGTCTAGTTGCTGCTACTGGTGAGTAGTTTCTTCACTAGGCGGGTTAAGAAAGCTGCTCATCAGTGACTCTAGACTCAAGTTGCTGCTGATGGAGCTGGAACTGCTCCTACCGCCCACCCTGCCACAGCAGCCATGGCAGAGGAACGTGAGCGCAGAGGGCGCCCCTGGTAAGACCTGCGAGAGGATGCATGATAGAGCAGATAGGCAGTGGCCAACTGACTACATAGGATGTCTCTATAGTAGTTCAGTTTGTCCTCCCTCTCAGCGGGTGTAAAAATAAGGCTCACATTTTGGACCGGTAGCGAGGGTCCAACAAGGTGGAGAGCCAGAAGTCATCCCTCTGCCGAATGGTGACAATTCAGCTGTCACTACGCAAGCAAATGAGCATGCATCGGGTCATTTGTGCAAGTGACTCGGAGGGACTCCCTGCCTCCATCTCCACTGTATACTACCACAGTGTGTCTGGGTCCTCTACCTCGTCTTTCTCATCACCCTTTAGCTCCTCTGGCTGCTCCTGCTCCTCCTCTCCTGTCACCTGTATAAAAATAACTACCTATTTCGCTACACATTGCCTGTGCCCCAATGTCCTCCTCCTCCTCCAGTTCAGCCCCCACAGGGATCATATAGCTGTGAGATCTAGGCGCCACGTCTCCAGTCCCCTGACCAGCCAGATTTACCAGCATCTGTTCCAGGACATGAAGCAGTGGAATTATGTTGTTCATCCCGTAGTCCTGGCAACTTACAAATAGCGTGGCCTCCTCAAAGGGCCTGAGCAAATGGCAGGTGTCACTCATGAGCTGCCACTGGCTGACATCAAAGTTACACAGGGGAGCACTTCGCTTGGATCATCAAGAAATCATTGATGGCCTTTCGCTGTTCATATAGTCAGTCCAACATATGGAGGGTGGAATTCCAACGCGTGGAAACATCGCATATCAGCCTATGTTGGGGGATACTGTTCTACCGCTGCAGCTCAAGGAGGGTGTGCTTTGCGGTGTACGAGTGGTTGAAGTGCATGCAAAGTTTCCTGGCCATTTTTAGGATGTCTTGCAGATGGGTGGAAGACTTTAAGAACCGCTTGACAACCAGATTGGCTCAGCCCTCCTTGACGGAGCGCCGACACCATGTTCTTCCCATTGTCGGTCACCATGGTTCTGATTTTGAGTTGTCACAGAGAAAGCCAGGATTCAATTTCTTGATGAAAGACACGGAGCAGTGCCTCCTCTGTGTGACTCTGTTCACCCAGGCAAACGAGGTGCAGAACAGCCCTGCCCTGCACAAGTGGTATGCTGGAGGGGCACTGTGAATTGTCCATGCTGTGGAGGCTGAGGAGACGGTGGAGGATGAGGAGGCAGAGGTGGACATTTTCACACGACCAATAGCAAAAGAACGTGGAGGCGGAAGCGTCACCTGGCCAAGGTCCTGGTGTGGCTATGCAGGAACCACATTCACCCAGTGGCCAGTAAAGGACATGTATTGTCCCTGACCGTAGTTACAGCTCCACACGTCGGTGCAGCCGTGCATTTTGGCAGACACCGACAGGCTTAAGCACTGGCTCACCTTCTGTTCTACATACTTGTGGAGTGCTGGTACTGCCTTTTTGGCAAAGAAATGATGGCTTGGGACTCTCCACCTTGACTCGGCACAAGTCATCAGTTCTCTGAAAGGTGCAGAGTCCACAGCTTGGAAATGGAGGGACTGTACCACCAGCAACTTGGTCAGAAGCACGTTCAGCTTCTGCGCCGTTGGATGAGTGCACGCATACTGTTGTCTCTTGCCAATCGCTTCAGTGATCGATTGCTGATGGAATGACTGAGGAGTAGGAGTATCAGGACCATTAGACGATGAGAAGGACGGACAGCTCCCTTCGGCTGAGGTGGTGGAGCCTTGACTACCTGAAATCGTGTGTGTGCCACTGGGTGATGCAGCGGTTGCTGCGGCAGGCTGGACAACCACATCAGAGCCACGGTTCTCCTAGGTCACTTTATGGTGACGCTGCATATGTTGACGCAGGGCCGTGGTGCACTCTGGCCATGCTTCACCTTCTGCCCACAAATTCGACAAATAGCCATGTTCACCTCCTCCGGTGGCTTAACAAAAAAACTGCCACACCACCAAGTAGGTGATTTTACCCCCAACACTCTGCACTGACTGAATGCTACCGCCACTGCTTCCATGAACCCCTGCACCACTACTTTCCAGGCAGGTAGGCTCCTGCGAAGCGGGTTGTCTACCCTGGGCACGTTTGGCTCCCGACCTCGCACTGCTGCCACCCTGCTGACTCCCACCATGCTAGTGACTTTCTGGCTCCGCCGCTGCCTCACAGGCAAGCTGCTACCCTCTTCTCCCGATGATAATGAAGCCCCTAATTCACCCGGCTCCCAAGTGCGATCAGCTACATCATCATCATCTAGTACTGTCTGCACGTCACTAATGTCCTTCTCAACGGTCTCTGGGTCAGGAGCCTGACCGCTCGCAACACCAGCTCCCATGCCACTCTCCTCATCACTACTTGCACGCCTAGCTGAGGAAGCGGTGGATGTTTCCTCCTCATCTTGGCTGGCCAGTAGCTGCTGACTCTCCTCTAGTAGCTCGTCCTTGCTGTATAGTGAAGCTGAGCCCACAGCATATAATACTTCTTTGGCTGAGGGAACAGAAAAGGAAAGAGGCAGGTTAAGGACAGGTGAGGGAACAGGGACTGCTCCGGGGCCATGCCAACTAAGGGTTGTGTCTGACGAACCCACCAACTCTTGGCTGGGGGTGTCTGATATCACTTCGGACGAAGTGGATGACCGAGTCAACCATTCAAGAACCGCTGAGTTGCTGGTCAAGACACAACCGCTAGATGACACCAGGAGCTCAGGCCTCTCGCTGCGACCCCTGCTGCCATGCCCCTTTTACTCTGCTGCGTCCTCTGCCTGCGCCACAAAGGCCTCTGCCACTCTCCTGTGCAGGGCCTGGCACTTCTCTGTCTGACATACTGTTAGATCAAATAAATAAATAAAAATGAAATTAAAACACCCCCAAAAAACTCTGTAATTTTTTTAACTTCACCACACACTGATTAATACTTTTTTTGTGCCACTAATACACGCCAAAAACGGCTTTAGAACGTACACGGTAACTGCACCGCTGAATAAAAAAAATAAAAATGTTTGCCACTAATACACACCAAAAAGGGCTGTAATTTTCTCACTTTACCACACAACGGCTAATAAGCCCTTTTTTCCCACTAATACAAGACAAAAAATGCTTTAGAACATATAACTGCACCGCACTAGGGCAAATAAGACATTTAAATATTTTCTTGCAATAAACCCTGCTAATGGCTGTATCAATCAGCACTTGCACCCCAATAACAAGAACGGTTTGCTGGAATTACAGAGCTGTATAATGGCAATTTGGGTCCCCCGTCAGTGCAGCAAGGTGTAATAGGATTGTTTCTATTACATAGGCTGTAACCTCCCCTACTGAACCCTGTTCTGCTTCAATACTGTGGAATGATTCCTCCCTATCCTTTCCCTGAACCTGAACTTCTTTACCGCAAAATAGAAGTTTTAAACTCTTTTCTACCACTGTCCCTAGCGCCTGCTGATGTCTCTCCCTGCACTAAGTACACTGGAAAATGGCTGAATCCAAGATGGCTGCCGCTATTTATAGGGCTGTGACATCACAGGGCTGTCTGGCTGATGATTGGCTGCATGCATGGCATTGTGCGTGAGGCCTCATTCCCAGAGTTCCTTGCTCCATGTCCTCACATGTGCAGCAGCCATTTTAAGAAAAAAAATGCAATTCGTTACGACGAAGCGTTAGGAAATTCGGATTCGGTGCAAGTCAAATGTTTCCTGAAATTTGGATTGAATTCCACTTTGTGAACTTCGATTCGCTCATCTCTAGTAGTAGTCAGCACTTATTAGATATGTCATACTTTACTTTTATCATATGGTTTATGATTTTGGAGAGATTATTGGTAATGGTCCAGGGCAGAAATTTGTACCAACTAGTTTAATCTATTTAATTTAAATAAGTCTCTAGTGAGAGCTCTGTTTTTTCATGGCCCCTAATCCTATAATTCTTTACACAACCACCCAATCTAATATATAAAGCTGAATGCATGTGTGTATGTCCGCTAAAGGAATCCACACAATCACATTTACAATCACGAAATTTAGCACACAGGTACATCAGGTGTGCGGGAAGATTTTAAACCAGGTCTCAGCTCTCTAGCACATACCGTTCCTGAGATATTCCAAAAAAACGCATTAGCCAATAGAAGCCAGGTCACATGACCCTTATTAGCCAATAGAAGCTCACGCACCCTTAGTCTCCACATACACACAGTTTTACACCAGGTTTCCATAACAACTCAGCCATTTTTCTTCACTGCTGTAGGTCAGTTTTAAAGGGGCAGGGCGCTGTGGATGACACTGTTAAGGGAACAGAGTGCAGTGCTGTGGAGGTCATTCAGACTACTCTCAAAAGACGGATTAAAAAAATCTGCCCCCAGGTCTACTAAACTACGCCCCGGATTTGATTAGGCCACACCTACTCTCACTCCACAGCCGACGAGGATTGAAAAAATGAAGGTAAAAATCTAATTCAGGTCAGCTGCAGGGGTGGGAGGGAGGGTGACTTTCTCCCTGCAGCTCATGCTCAGACAGCACAGTGCTTCTGTCTGAGAGTGAGCTGTTCAAAAGGACATCCCTGTATCTGTCCACCTGTATCTGTCCAGGCCCTGCGCTGGACGGAGGACAGGGAGTCTGAAAGCCGGACTTTCCAGCCTAAAACTGGACCTCTGGCCATCCTAGGGGCAGGCTGCTGTGGAGGTCACAGTTAAGGGGATGGTCCGCTATGGAGGTCAGTGCTAAGTGGCAGATTGCTGTAGAGACCACTGTTAAGGGGGCGGGATGTTGTGGAAATCACTGTTAAGGAGATGGTTGTGGAGGTCACTAATAAAGGGGTGGCCGCTGTGGAGGTCACTGTTAAAGGGGCGGGATGCTGTGGCGGTCACTGTTAAAGGGGCGGGCTGCTGTGGAGGTCACTGTTAAGGGGGCAGGATGCTGTGGAGGTCACTGTTAAAGGGGTGGGCACTGTAGAGGTCTCTGTTAAAGGGGCAGGGAACGGTGGAGGTCACAGTTTAGGGGCGTTCCGCTATGGAGGTCAGTGTTAAGGGGCAGGGTGCTGTAGAGGTCAGTGTTAAGGGGGTGGGATGTTGTGGAGGTCACAATTTAAAGGGAATGGAGCTCTGTGGAGGTCACTATTAAGGGGGCGGGTTACTGTGGAAATCACTGTTAACGAGACAGGGTACTGTGGAGGTCACTAATAAAGGGGTGGCCGCTGTGGAGGTCACTGTTAAAGGGGAGGGCGCTGTGGATGTTACTGTTAAAGGGGCGTGGTACTGTAGATGTCACTATTATAGTGGATACTGTCGATATCTTTTAATGACACACACAAACATTAAATGAAATAGATTAAATATACCCGTGCGAAGCCGGGGCCTTCTGCTAGTGAAATGATAAACTGCAACTCAGAAAGGGGTTTCCAGTTACCCCTGTATTTTTGCTCAGAGCTTTTGAAACAATTCTGCTGTTTGTCAATTGAAACAGTCAGCAAGGTTACGTGAAGTTAAAGGCTATGAATACCTTTAGGGGCAATTTTTATGATTGCATTTTACTCATTCTGGACAAAAGACTGTCATGAGGCCCATGGTGTTGCTGTTCTGAGGTCTGGATGTCTAGTCCTTATCTCTAAATGCCTGACAGCTCATAAACACTTACTTAAGTCATATTACTATCAGTTTGATTGAATTTAGCTAAAATAATTATAATGTTTATAAGCTGTCAAAGGTTCAGAGATAAGGGCTATACATGGAGTCGACAGAAAGTGACAGTCTGCAGACACTCTGAAACTTGACGTGGTTATCCTGGTATAGATAATCCTCAGGATAGGTCATCATTATCACATTGGGGGGGATTCGAGTCCTGGCACTTCCACCAATCAGCTGTTTAAGGGAGCGGCTGCGCTCACCGGAGCTCTGATGAGTGCTGTGGTCTCTTCACAGCTTTACTGCAACTATACCAAGTAACCAATATACGGTGACTTGACATGGCCTAGGAAGAGGCCGCGGTGCTCATGGAGCGCCTGGCCTCTTCTAACACCTCATCAAGAGGGTAGGTCATCAAAAGTAATTCCCGGATAACCCCTTTAACCCTATAAGACAAAAATAGCAGAACATTTTTAATAACAACCATTTAAAACAACAGATTTTAGCCCCAAATAAGTAAAAATGCATACCTAGAATCCATGGGCACCCAGGCCAAAACTTTTGTTCTAGACAGACAGTCTGCCTACCAGCTCATGACTCGTAACCCTTGCACCACCCTAGGGCAAGTGCTCCAACCCCCCCTCCCCATTTACTTTAGAGTCCCATTTAATTATTTTTGAAATAATTTATTCAATTGTCTCTCTTTTTTTAAATCCAATGACATATCTAAATAGATATATTGGCTACTTCCAATCTTCCGGTGACTGTTTTGTGTTTTGTGCTTCCCTTCTTCCACCCTCTTATTACCTGCCATTATTCTCTTCCTTTCTATTTATTTTAAAGAGGAAATCGAAGGTTATAACTGAGCGGGTCCTTCTGTTTCACACATAAATAATGGCACATTGGTTTCTCCTAATACTCAGCAAGTTTAATTAATTTTCATATAATAAATGGTTCTGGCTGTTTTACGGAAATACACTTTAATTCAGCAGAAGGGTTTAGAGATGGCTGAACTGGATTTGTAACGTGTTAAACGACAAATTAATTTTGGGGCTATGACTATCCACAGAAAGGTTAAAGAGAAGGAGAAGGAATTAGCTGCTTTTCCTATAAGACTGGGTCATTTTGTTTGCGGGGGGACTCCACATAAACAGGGCTCTTTGTTAAGGGTAGGGGTGTTAGGCTACAACGCCTAGGAACGCTGATGAATTGTTCCATTGTATAGAAGGTGCTATAACTCGCTGCCTGTAAAAACAATACAATTAACAAACACAATTAAGGCCAATGTAAACATCGCCTCTGGCGAAACCGTAAACTGCCTGGTAATGATCATTCGGAGCTTTGAGGCCACAGCTTTAACTCCCCAGATGGTGAAAAACTTCCATTTAAAGATTCGTCCTTCGCTTGCAATAGGCACTTTCTTTACGCCTATGTGAAGTACATACAACAATAAAGCAAAAAAGTAATGATCGCTCATGAAGGGAGAACCATAGAGATCCCGTTCTACTTCTGTATGACGTATTTCAGTTTCCAGGACATAGGGGGAGATTTATCAAGATTGGTGTTCTCATACGCCAGCCTTGATCCCGTGTACCTGAGTGAGATGCACCCAAACCCAGCCCCTCCCAACAATGAACGCCTTCCCCATTCTCCGCATGGGAAAAGCGTTTCGGCCCCAGGAGCACAGTGTGTGATCTGTCTGTGAAGCCTCGTAACAAATCAGGCTCCTCTCTGCCCTGCTGTGCACCAGAAAGTAAATGTCCCCCATTAGCTCCAGGTGTCTGCTATTTAAAACATTGTTAAACCCCGGACTTCCATCGAACATGTATAGCTGTGGTCCTGAAGGGGTTAAATGTATCTATCCATCTATCTGTCTCATATCTATCTATATATCTATCCATCTATTATCTAATATCTGTCTAATCTCATATGTATCTTCTATATCGATCTATCTATCTCTCTATCTATCTATCTCTCTCATATCTATCCATCTATTATCTAATATATTTCTAATCTCATATGTATCTTCTATATCTATCTATCTATCTATCTATCTATCTATCCATTCATCTATCTATTATCTAATATCTTTCTAATCTCATATGTATCTTCTATATTGATCTATCTATCTATCTCATATCTATCTCTATCTATCTATCTATCTATCTATCCATCTATTATCTAATATCTTTCAAATCTCATATGTATCTTCTATATCTATCTATCTATCTATCTATCTATCCATTCATCTATCTATCTATCTATCTATCTATTCATCTATCTATCTATTATCTAATATCTTTCTAATCTCATATGTATCTTCTATATCGATCTATCTATCTGTCTGTATATCTATCATGGCGCTACACTCCATCTCTTAAGCTTTTTAATGAAAGCAATCTGCAAATTGTAGATCCTTACAAAAACAGTTTGTTTAAAAGCGGTTCACTGAAAAACCTTCAAAATAATACAACAATCCTTTTCCAAATGCTCCATTTACTGTACAAAGCTTAAAAGTTAATGTTCCAGAAATATTTCCCATCATAGCATAATGGGGGAAGCTTTCGCTGTAACCCTGCGGTTTCTGCCTGCTCGCCAGTAGAGAACTTGATAGAGGAAATGATAAGTGTGTGTCAAATTAAAGGCAGCGAATAATTACATGAAATGTAGCATACAAAAAGATCACAAAAACAGTTGTGCCGATATTGTGCCCCCGACACCCATGTTCTTTTGGAGTTTACACTGCAGAAAATAAGCTTACACATTGTCCCGGGGATTTCTTTGAGTGTGGCCTCCAGAGACTGGGTGAAGCAGGGACACAATGGCCGTAATCTCTTCGCACCAATAATTAGGGGCAGCACATGTCGTAAATGGGTTCTGTCATGAATAACAGATAATAAACACATGCACATGTGTTAAGCCCCTCTGTTCTACAGCTCATTCTGTGCAAACACAATCATTTTCTCTCTCCTACTACCAGCATGATCCGCCTCGAGGCTAACGAAATGTAAGAGGTGCTAGTCAGACAGGGGCAGCTCAGGAGGTGAAACACTTCTCCGGGCCTTTGAAGGGAAGTCATGGGATTTTCAATATTGCTGCAGCCCGAAGCTCAAGCCGTGATTTTTCATTCAGAGCAAAGTATGGGAAAAGCCACCGTTGTTTTAAAAGATGGCTTGTCTTAGCCGCATTTATTGACTTTGTGCCGGTCGGACTGACATAATTCACCAAATGTAAATAAACTGAGAATCGCACGGTTACACATCTGACAGCATTAATATTAGTATATGAGATCCCCGAATGAAAGCTCCTGACAGCATTGACATATAAAGAAGACAAATTGAGATGTGTCCATGGAGGCCCAGGACTGAAACCAGTCAATGAGTCATGGAAACTTCGAAGACCACTTCTAATTTCCATATTAAAGGAGTGATCTAGGATTTCCGAATGAAACTAATAGACTGCAGTATAAAATGTATATATAACGTTTCTACATCACGATCAATAAGGCACTGAAACCAAGATCCAGGGGCCACATGGTGCATGAACCTCTATGTGTCCTTTTACAAGCTGTGGAAAAGATGCAGAAGTAGACCTTAGCATTCATAGATTATAAAAGAAAGGTCCAGATGTCCATTCAATGTGCTCCCCAATATCAAGGGGAAGGGGGATTTATCTAGTCCTGCACTTTAGAACTTGGTGGGCTTATTTGTGCAAAATTTGGAACTATTTTGAAATTTTTACATCACTCAAGTTGGTGGCAAAAGGCATGTAGTTAGCCTGTCGAGCTATTGGCGATGTCCCACAAAAAATATTTTACAGTTTTCAAACCAGCCCTTTGATCTGAATACTTTTGCAATTGTACGTAATTAAAAACTTTGCATGTTCAGTGAGTTATTCAATGAAATCTATCTGTATAGCGCCACCTGCTGTTTGTTCTTTTCCTAATATCTTTGTCCACCTGACTGAGATGGAAGAACATACTCAGTTCCATCCTTCCAATGCCACCAGCTGCGGAAGAAAGGGTATGTCCCACTGAGAAAAGACACGACCGGAGCTGCCAGTTTGGAATAAATCTAGCAGGGCAACTGGGGCAATGAATGGGGATCATGTCAGGTACAGGGCTGCTTCTAGTATTGTTAGAAATAATTGATCATGTATTATACATATAATGTCTTGTTTAAATTTTTTACATCAATCATTAGATATCCCTATAAAGAGTACCTACACTTTCAGATAACTTATCAGATTAAGCAGCCATGTGTGTATAAATGACTTGTAGATGGTATTTTTTTAGCAGTTGCCCCTCTACAAGGTATACAGTACCTCTAATTCTCAGTTGTGCCTAAGTTGGTGGTTAGAGACCAGCTGTTTATCATGTCTTCCCATAGAATACACACAAAGACAGTGGATTGTGCTCCTTAGCTCTCGCTTACTCACACAGAACCAGCCAGAGGCACAATATAGGGCATGACAGACAGCTATTGAGGAGTATAGATGTGAATAAAGCACTTAGAGTGACATATAGTGACTAATAGCATATCAAGACCAGAAAACACCACAAAAAGTGTTTATAACAAAAACAAAAAACTGCATAATGGAGACCTAAAAAATATAAACATTTTGGGATTATCTACTCTTAGAATTCTGTATTGTGTCACTCCTCTGTTACTCCTCCTGGAAATGTATGAATGAATAAATTAATAACTCAGAGTTTACCATTCCCTTTGTCAATGGGGAATGTATGTCGAGAAGCTAAAAAAAGATGCAAATTATTTACGAGTATATGGCGAGCTCCATAAATTCTTTTTTTATGCCACAACAGTGGTGTAAACACTTTAGTAAATTTCCCTTTATGTGTAAAGATTAAACCCATTGATAAGGGAAATGCTAACACCCAGATTGCTCCCTGTATTTTACCAGGTATAACATAAAGTTTCTGGGCCCCAGTACAGAACCTGTAGGAGGACCCCCCCCATTGTAGGTTATGTATAACACTAGTGTCTTCTTATATGGCAAATATTTTTGAGCAAATGGTGATTAAAAAGTTGCAAACCAACAGTCATCTTTTTTACACCAGTTTTCTGGTATATAGGGGTCGATAAATCTCCTCCATACATTTTAATTGACCTCGGAAAGGAAATATGTGATTTTCTATGAGCAGGTGATATGCGGATATATTAAAGCATGATCCTCCTGTCACAATTACAATGTCTTATGAAGTATGTTCCCAGGTTCAGTCCTCAAGGACCTTACCGCTGCTTATTTCAAGATCATCTTACTCCCATACAGGTGGCTGCATCATTAGCAGACGTGATGTGTCCGGATAATTAATGCAGTGACTCTGCCATGAGAAGATCCTGAATAACTACTTTCTTTATCAGGGGAATGAGCACTTGAGAAGCTCTGATCTTAACGACAGCATTAATTAGCCGCAAATCTGAAATATTCAACAGCCCAAGTCAACCAGGCTTCCTTGAAGGTTGAACTTTTGCATCCCCAACTTAAAAACGATAATATATCTTCAGGGGAAAAAATGTATTTGTATTGAAAGGAAGCTTCTGGGAATTCCACACTGATTGAGAATTTAACATTTAAATGATATGGGAAAAGTGCACCAGCAAATTATTTGAAGAAGTATAACACTGGCTGAATGGATGGACCTCTGTGTTGTTTTTAACCTTTCCATCAATCATCTCACTTGCTGCTATTTCCTGATTCTGCTGGGATCTCAATGTCATCTGGCAGCAAGATGGAGCCTTGTCGTCTACCTAATGTGCAAAACTAAAGCAGAAAGGAAAACGACTCAAGCCACCAAACAAAAGTTTTCTTCTGTTCGAAATGTGGGCTTAAATGGGAGTGAGCACAAGAGATGATCGAAGTTTACAAAACTATGATACGGCTGCTTCGCTGAATTTCACAAAGAAATTCGCGTTGTGCCGAGAAAAGTTATGGCTTTCAGGGGTTAATCGGTAAAAAAATAAATAATAATAACAATATTCACCTTATCCATTTGAGTGTGAAGAGGCCGCCATGGCCATCTTGATTGAAGATCCCAAGCAAAATCTTGTATGGTGCTTTATGATGTCTGGGGTGGGATGTCATACTTTACCACGCAAGAGATATTGTGCTGGATCTTCAATCAAGATGGTGGTGGCGGCCTCTAAACACTCAAATGGATGAGGTAAGTATGTTTTTTTTTTTACCACCATCTCAGACAAAATTGATTCATTACCATTAAGCACAAGAAAATTCGGCTTTGCGGCAAATCAAATATTCTCTTAAATTTGGTTTAAAGTCAACTTTGGATACTTCGATTCGCTCAACACTACTGAGTGTGATACCAAGCACAGCACTGTACATTGAATAGTGGCTGTGCTTGGTATCACGCTTAGCCCCATTGAATGTATGGCAGTGTGCTTGGTAGGCATGGAGAAGGTTGCGGTACTCACAGGAGCGCTGATGCCTTCTCAAACAGGTGATCAGTGGGGATCCAAGGTGTTGGACCCCTTCCAATCAGATACTGATGACCTATCCTGAAGATAGGTCATCAATATTAAAGTCTTGGAAAACCCTTTCAACTCTATACACAATCATACAAGGAGGACTGTCAATCACACAGTGAAAGTGGGCTGAGCTGCAATACCAAGCACAGCGCTGTGCTTTGCAAGCTGTGAAGAGACCACAATGCTCACTAGAGCTCTGGGGAGTGCAGCGGCCTCTTAAAACAGCGTATTGGCAGGATCCCTGAAGTTAGATCCCACCAATCTGATATTGATGTCCTATTCTGGGGATATTCCTACATAACCCCTTTAAATAGTCACTAATGTTCCACACAACCTTGTATAAATCAATAGTACAAGTGGCCACAAGAAACTATGTAATATGTTTTATCAGTGAGAAATGTCTAGTTTGCCTGTTATCAGCTGTTTACCAGCCCCCCATGCTAATTCCTTTTCACTTTGAAAGATGCTTCTCCCCATTCAGGATGGGATCAGCTCTGCAATAGGATCATATTACACATGTCAATGCAAGTCTATAGAGAGGGGAGAAGGAGTGAGCATGAAATGAGTGAGATACACACAGCCAGAGAGACTGCACATCTACATAGGAAGGCTATAGCTCATCACAACTGCTACATTAACATAAATACAGGTCTGTCCTTCTCTGTAATATTCTCCATTATGGGGTTGCTTCTGAGTGACCGTGAGATGGTTGGGAAGGAGATTCTCCTCTACTTTGTGTGTGTGCAGTTAGGTGGCAGCTACCCTCCATGTCTGAGAGAACAGAAAACCAGATATTCAGCAAGCACAGATGAAAACTGCTAAAAAATGCCAGATATAAGGGATATAATGGGCAGAATTAGTGTTATTACTCATGTACACATACTGTACTAATGATTAATGCAAAGTTGGTTAAAGGTTAATGCCACTTTAAGCCTCCAACACCAATGTGCATTAGAAATAAACGACAATAGAAAATATACAGATCAAGAGGCCGAAAAATATGTCAATTACAAGCTGAGAGGCTGTATGTTGATGAAGTACTTGACATTAAACTTGTGCATGCATAAAATAATATTTGTGGATTTAAAATATAAATAATAATTGTGGATATATACTGCACTGAAAGGGGTAGAGATTCTTAACCATTAATAACTGTTAAAGGGACTCTGTCACCATGAAATTGACTGTTAAATCAGCTGAGCTAACATTACAAGAATGTGCCTAGTTTAATGGGGAATTTCCCGGTGATTCCCTTTAATTCACCGTCAATTGTATGCAACGTACAGTGAATTCTGCCCCTGAAAAACTGAAATGTCCACATTTATTTTTGACCAAAGATCTGCGGCGACCAATGAAATAATAAATCATTTGCTATCATTTTGCACTGTATGTTGTAACAGGAAACACCATTATTCCCATTTTTTCCCATCTGCTTTTAGCAAAGAACATCTAAAGAATTCCTATTTAATGCAGAAGAATGACTTCTACTTAGTTCCCAATTACAGGTGTTAAAACACTTGCTTTATTTAAATGACTTTGAAGCAGAAACACCTTATCAAACACGACTAGTTATACAAGTGTGGAAACACTTCTTTTATGAGATTTTCAAATTTGATAAAGCAATGCTCAGAAAGCAGTTTTTGTGCCAAAGTCTTTTTTTTTTTTTACAGTCAGTAGACGTTTTGGTTTTAAGCTTCCACAGTCGAAAAAAAATTAGGAATTTTCAGACTTATTGTGTGAGATGCTGTCATTAAGCTCTACAAAGGCAGCCAGGAAACGATTAAATTATACAAACACCTCTAATTCTTCCAGTCCAAATAATACTTGTTTATCTTTGCACAAAAAGTACAATTCAGGAGTGACATAATCATGTAAGTTGTCAGTGATACTTTATAAAACCTAGTGAAAGGCTGTGTGATCCAGTCAGTTATTGGACAGCAAAAGTAATAAAACAATCAGTGCAAGGCCTAAAGTAATTTATGGATGTCAAAAGGACTGTGTCAACAAACAAATTTGGGTTTTGATAGAAGCATCAAATTTCAAGTATTAAGGGATTTTCCCTATAGCTACCAACTAGTGTTGAGCATTAAAGGATAACTGTCGTATATTATTATATTTTTTGAGTATTGGATTGTGGTGATTAATATCTCCTTGGTGGCCCTATTTCAACTTTTCACTGTGTATTCAATTACCCCTTAATTCCACAGTTTTGTTCCCTGTACTGCCTACTTTTACCTCTGCTTAAAATACGGTTGCTATGCAGGGTCCGTCTATGTGTTGAAGGGACGGAGGACGCAGAAGCACGCAGCGTGCAAGGTCAGATTACTGACAGCCAGGGACTGTAAGTAAATAATTAAAGCCAGGTCCTCCCCAGCAGCTGATAACAGTGCCTGGGCTGTGTGCACTTCTCCCTGTCCCTGCGCTTGGCAGACGCTCCCTCACTCAGCAGACTGGGACAATGCAGAGCTGAAGCAGCGCAGAGCAGGGAAGGGAGATCTGCCATCTGCTCAGTGTATAAATGAAAGCCACATGTGGTAAGAGGACCCCTTTGTGCTGCAGGAGATTAACCCTTTAGGGGGGAGGGCTCTGGTTGCTGACACTTTTGGGAGGCTATTGTTACTGGCTAGTGAGGGCAGGCGAGATTAGCCTCAGGGTGAGGGCAGTGGCGGCCATCTTAACTTAATAGTGAAATTGCAGTTTTATGCAGACTGGTTGCTAAGGGCTGAATCTTATTAAATATGGGGTAAGTCAGTCTAATAGTAACTGATTCTGGAATATCATGTTATTAGTAACTACATATAGGAAAATTGAAATTAGGGTCTAAGTGTGACAGTTATCCTTTAAATCAAAGTCCACAAAGTGGACTTCGATCAGAAGTTCAGGATAAATTTTATTCGCCACAAAGCTAAATTTCCTCTTGCTTCGTGGTAGTGAATCGATTTAACCTGCAATAGTGTAAAAAAATAAAATAAAAATCATACTTATCTGATCCATTTGTTCGCGACGGACAGGCTACCGCCATCTTGCTTGAAGATCTTGCACAAAACCCTGTGTGCAGTGACGTCATCAATGATATTTTGTGCCAGATCTTCAAGCAGGATGGCGGAGGCCAGCCTGTCGTGAGCAAATGGATCAAGTAAGTATGATTTTTTTTTTTTTTTTTATTATTTTTATTTGACACTCTGTTATTTATATCAGATGCCGCGATCATGTATGAACACAACATCTGAGGGGTACAATCAAGGGGGGCAGCGTAATCTCCGCTCCCTGTCATTGCATTAACCCTTCCATTAACCATCACTTCTAGTGTTGAGTGAATCGAAGTATCCAAGGTGGACTTCAATCTGAATTTCAGGAAAAATGTGATTTGCCATGAAGCCGAATTTTCTCGTGGTAACAAAATTTTTCCTAAAATGGTGGCTGAAAGTAAAAAACAATATCACTGATAACGTCAAAGCGTGCCCATCGTGATCACATGGTGACATAATTCTTTAATCAAGACGGGAGCGGACAGTCTCTCTGCCATCAAGTGGATGAGGTGAGTATAATTATTATTATTTTTAACCTTTGATTAACCTCTGAAAGTCTAAATGTGAGTCTCCGATGCCGTAATCAGTGTTGAACACAGCATCTGTGTGGTTAAATGCCGGGGGTGGCGCAATCGCTGTCCCCCTTCTCTGCACCCACTCCATACAATGGAAAGGTATTTGTGACAAGTAATTCGTAACAAATCAAATTGCTTGTCGAAGTTCGGCTAAGCAGACGAATCAAATTTTCCAAAACTTCGCTCATCTGTAATCACTTCCATGGCTTTAGAAAATAAATCAGTGTTCAGAGCAGAAAGAGGGTTGATAAAGAAACACAGAGGACAGAATGTGATGATGATGTAATCTGGTAATCGGGACTTTTCTGCCTTCCTGGCAGTATAATTAGTAAGACACTTTACACATCCAGCTATATCAGCCTCCTGGTGTCATTTACCCATTCACTGGAGACACCATTTATCCACGTTTTATGGTTGTTTATGGCCTTCACAAAATCTTCAGCTACTTCAGCATAATTTGAAAGCAATTTCTGTCAATGAATTGGTACCAAATGGCTACCGAACAGGTGGAAATCTGCCGCCGCTCTCCAATAAAACGGCAATGACATTAAAACTGCAGAGTTCCACTACACATAAAAAGCCATTTGTTTGTCAATTACAGATATAGGAAGCGATGTATGAAATGTACAAGTTGGGAAAAAGGATGTACAAAGTAGTATACAAGGAAGTATAGGTAGAAGCAATGTTCACTGGGTTTTCAGAGGAATACAAATGAATAGTCTATCTTTAGGAAACACCACCAATATGTATTTCTGAAAAAACTTTTGATGATCTCCACAAACACAAATATATTTCACCATTTCTGTATCATCTACTACCGGAGCCAGAGGCACATCCTTTATGAGGCAGTATGAGACTGTGGCCCCTAGGAGGTGCTGTACGAAGACTGCAGGGGGTGGCAAATTAGCCTCCAGCCTGTCCTGTGTACTGTGCACAATTTTCAGTATTTGATCTTATTCTGTGAATATATATATATATATATACACACACATCTGGGTCGGAGGCTCCATTTGTCAATAAAAAGTGGAGAGAAAAGTCCTGCATGCAATACTTATTTCTTCGCTAAAAAAAGTTTTACATTTACAAAGGGAAACCTAACGGATCCCATTATAGTCAATGGGATCTGTTAGGTTCTGTTCCTGTCAGTTATGTGCCGAATCCAGCACTTAATTTCATTCTTGTGAGGGGTGCCAAACAGAAAGGGATGTAATTTATGTATTTTTCTAAAGCAAAGTTTTGTTTTGAAATGTTTTACCAGTTCATGTTAATATCAATATTAAAAAAAAAAACATACAAAACTAAAGTCCTGCAGTTTTCACACTGGCCACTAAGCCTAATAATAAGCGAACACTTCCTGGTCTGAACAGATCAATGTACTGCAGCTATCTGCTTATCATTACTGACAGGAACTCCAATGAGAGATATCACCTATATATAGATAACACATGATCCCCCATTCACAGTAGGTGATATCACAGCTTATCTTCTTCCTCTTGACCTCTGCACAGGTCACAGAGCATGCCTAGAAAACTCTCCCATAGAAGTCGATGGGGTCAGCTCCTGTCCATTGTGTCTATGGTCCATAGTGGAAGCTGTAAAGCATATCTCTAAATGCTGTTAACAACAGCTCAGGCAAGATGGCCGACCCCATAATTATAATAATAATAAAATGTATTTATATAGCGCCACCATATTCCGCAGCTCTTTACAAATTCATAGGGTTCATGTACGAAACAAAACTAACTGGCTAATATGCAACTGAAACACTAGGAGTCAGGGCCCTGCTCGCAAGAGCTTGCAATCTATGAGGAATTAGGGGTTACACATAAGGTAGTTGATTTTGCTAAGTAGGATTTGAGCTATTATTGAACTGACAGGAGTGGTGCCAGCCGATCTGCTTTGGGTTTGGGATTACTAGAGGATCGGGTTCAGGCCAGAGGAGTTGGTGGGGGGAGGTTTAGACGGGGAATAGTCAGTTTAGGTAGCTTGATAAGCCTGCCTGAAAAGATGTGTTTTCAAGGCACGTTTTAAGGTGGAAAAGTTGTGGATTGACCTAGTATTCCGGGGCAGAGTATTCCAGAGAGTAGTGCAGCTCGAGAAAAGTCTTGAAGACTGGAGTGAGAGGTACGAATTATGGAGGTTATTAATCTTGGGTCACTAACAGAACGGAGAGCACGAGTGCGGTGGTAGATGGAGATGAGGGAGGAGATGTGTGGAGGTGCAGCACGATGCAGAGCTTTGTGGGTGAGGGTGAGAAGTTTGAACTGTATTCTGTGGTGGATGGGCAACCAGTGAAGTGACTGGCACAGACTAGTGGCATCAGTGTAGCGGTTGGATGGCTGCAGCATTTAGGACAGACTGAAGGGGGGAGAGTTTAGTGAAAGGGAGACCGATTAGTAATGCGTTGCAGTTGTCAAGACGAGAATGAATCAAGGCAACAACAAGAGTTTTTGCCATTTTCACCATAAGAAAAGGGCGGATTCTGGCGATATTGTTGAGGTGCAGACGACAAGAGCGTGTAAGTGATTGAATATGGGGAACAAAGGAAAGATCAGAGTAAAATGTGGCCCCAAGACAGCGGGCATGTTGCACAGGAGTTATGATAGTGCTGCAGACCAGAATTTAAATATCAAGTATAGGTGAGTTAGTAGATGGGGGAAAGACAAGAAGTTCAGTTTTTGAGAGGTTCAGTTTTAGATACAGAGAGGACATGATGTTAGAGACAGCTGCCAGACATATACTGGTGTTTTGGAGTAAAGCAGGGCTGATGTCAGGGGATGAAGTATATAGTTGGGTGTCGTCAGCATAGAGATGGTATCGAAAGCCAAATCTACTGATAGTCTGTCCGATGGGGACTGTATAGAAGGAGAAGAGTAGAGGACCTAGTACTAAGCCTTGAGGAATGCCGACATCAAGAGGAAGAGGAGAAGCAGAAGAGCCAGCGAATGATACACTAAAGGAGCGACCAGAGAGATAGGAATAGAACCAAGAGAGAACAGTGTCCTTAAGGCCAATTGAGTGGAGCATGGTGAGGAGGAGTTTATGGTCTACAGTATCAAACGCTGCAGAGAGATCCAGCAGAATCAATAGCGAATAGTCACCATTTCTTTTTGCTGTTAGGATCATGTTCATAAAACAACCAATAATAAGAAACTAAAAAAATTAAAAATTGACGCATATTTTTGGAAAACTTCCAATTCTAACGAATCCAGACTTTGTGTGATTTGATCCAGCTGAATCAAGGAGGGGAGGGAGAGCTTTTCCAGGGCACTTCAATTCAGGTCGAATTTATTGGGACTAGAATCAGAAGGAAGATTCGGTTGAATTGGCCCTGAATTGACATTTCATCATCTCTAAGGCCTCTTTCAGACGGGCGTTGTGGGAAAATGTGCGGGTGCGTTGCGGGAACACGCACGATTTTTCCGCGCGAGTGCAAAACATTGTAATGCGTTTTGCACTTGCGTGAGAAAAATCGCGCATGTTTGGTACCCGAACTTCTTCACAGAAGTTCGGGCTTGGGATCGGTGTTCTGTAGATTGTATTATTTTCCCTTATAACATGGTTATAAGGGAAAATAATAGCATTCTGAATACAGAATGCATAGTAAAATAGCGCTGGAGGGGTTAAAAATAAATAAATAATTTAACTCACCTTAATCCACTTGATCGCGAAGCCCGGCATCTCCTTCTGTCTTCATCTTAGCTCTGTGCAGCAACAGGACCTGTGGTGACGTCACTCCGGTAATCACATAATCCATCACATGATCTTTACCATGGTAATGGATCATGTGAAGACCTGAGTGACGTCACCACAAGTTCTGTTGCTGCACAGAGCTAAGATGAAGACAGAAGGAGATGCCGGGCTTCGCGATCAAGTGGATTAAGGTAAGTTAAATTTTTTTAATTTTTTTTAACCCCTCCAGCGCTATTGTACTATGCATTCTGTATTCAGAATGCTATTATTTTACCTTATAACCATGTTATAAGGAAAATTAATAATGATCGGATCTCCATCCCGATCGTCTCCTAGAAACCGTGCGTGAAAATCGCACCGTATCCGCACTTGCTTGCGGATGCTTGCGATTTTCACGCAACCCTATTCATTTCTATGGGGCCTGCGTAACGTGAAAAACGCAGAATATAGAGCATGCTGCGATTTTCACGCAACGCACAAGTGATGTGTGAAAATCACCGCTCATGTGAACAGCCCCACAGAAATGAATGGGTCGGTATTCAGTGCGGGTGCAATGCGTTCAACTCACGCATCGCATCTGCGCGGAATACTCGCCCGTGTGAAAGGGGCCTAAACAGTACAGAATTGGTACCCAAGCGTAGACAATCACAGTATGACGTGTATTTCTGTCTTTGGTATAATTTTTTATCTCCTTTGAAAATATATTTCTTCTTGAGATTTAGATGATTATAATACTGGTGTAATTTTTAGCATTTGATCTAATTTTGTGTTTAAATATATACATCTGTGTCGGAGGCTCCATTTGCCAAAAATAGTGGAGAGAAAGGTCCGGCATGCAGGACTTTTTCCTTCAGTAAAATTTTTTTTTATTAAGGGAAACCTAACGGATCCCATTATAGTCAAAGGGGAAAACAAGAAAAGACAATAAAGAAACGATAAAAGTATATGTGGCATACCCCCTGGATTCTGATTGTACAAATAAAAAAAACATTTTCCTCCTTGAAAAAAGAAAAAAAAAGCAGACCCCATTGTGTCAAAATGGTATTTCAGGTCTGGCTGCAGAAACCTCCATCGTCAAGTAAGCTGTACATGGTTGCTGCAGTGGAAATGTAGTATTAGATGGAACCAATTCAAATGATCTTAACTGCTTTGCAACATGTGTGTCATGTCTACCAGGAAAGAAGCCACGCACTGTAGCTAATATAGGGAGCATTCTGAGTATATATACGGTTAAGGCCTCATGCACATGAATGTATATTCTTTCCGTGTCTGTTCCGTTTTTTTTTTTGCGGACCGTATACGGAACCATTCATTTCATTAGGTCCGCAAAAAAAAAACGGAAGTTACTCCATGTGCATTCCGTTTCTGTATGTCCGTAAAAAATTACAACATGTCTTATTATTGTCCGCATTACGGACAAGGATAGTACTGTTCTTCTAGGAGCCAGCTGTTCTGTTCCGCAAAATATGGAATGCACACAGACGTCATCAATACTTTTTGCGGATCCGTTTTTTGCAGACTGCAAAATACATACGGTCGTGTACATGAGCCCTAAGGGTTGTTCATCTGTTTTTCAAAGGCACTGGTAGTCTTAAGTAAAGCTGTGGCCAAGTATGAGTTATAGACGCCTCCAAGCAGAGATTATATGAAACCCACCGCTACGGTATGTTCAAACAATCAGAAGCTCATGTGCTGCACAATGTACGATATATATTATATATATATATATATATATATATATATATAATATATATATCAGAGGATGCTTACAACCTTTAAGTGGGAATTATATTCTATTTTAATCACCAACTGCCAATAATTTCTGTAATCCATACCACTAATAATAAGTATACGGTACAGCATTGCAGTAAGTGAAGTTACCAATAGGTGTCACATGCTGTATACTGGAATGCTGCAATGCTACCTTGGTTCACATTCCTCTGCCTGATGCTAGATAGAGCTACAGCCGAGGGAATAAAAATGTGAATACATTGTTCCAACATAATCGTTGTTAAATGGAACTTATAAATCACATTACTTACAGTGACCGTTTCCAAAGTGAAGCCTTTTTTCATCGGGGCTGTGCACTGATTTATTGTATCCGCAGAACCTACAAGAGCAAACACAAACATTCATTTCCTCAATGATGCAGGAAAACATATTTACCTTGTGATAAGATAGAAAATGCATTGTTAAGGGACCGGCTCTCATGTGGCGGCAGGTCATGAAGTGGCAAGGGAGGCCAATTAAGGGCTGGATAAGCCCTGGCCAAAAACTGCTAAAGTTTATTACTTATGTTCTACATGCACACCACGGTCTAAGCAAAGGCGAAAGATTGAGTAGAGGAAAACTGAGGTCTGTTCACCTATACTGAGAATGAAAACAATGGAGTGATGAACGGTTATAATATTTATTACTCTCCTAAATTACAAGGTCATGTCTTTAGTTATTATGATATTTTTGGGTGATGGACTTTTGACCTCAGTTATTTCCTATGGGGAAGAAAGTTGCTAGGAACTAGGTAGGGATTGCAGCAAATGTTATTATATAATCACTTCATGATTGCATTCTACTGTGATTTAATTATGAGCCTGAGTGTGGCCCTTAGGCTAAGCAGCCCTGGGATTCCTCACTAAAATGTAGAGCCATGGAACTGCGCCTGGTATTGTATCATAGGTCAATTCAAAGCCAGTGGCCCCTAAGTTCTAAAGATTAGTGAGAGAACTAGGAATCATATGCCTATTGGTTGAACATTGATGGCTCCTTTATAAATGGGCCCACACTTTGAGTATGGGGGTGTCCTGACTAAAACCCCTCCCCCGACAGCAGATTTCAGGGAAAAGTAAGATCGGGCATTGTTGGATTTCAATATACATAATCCTTTTGTTTCTACAGGGGTTAAGCTTCTGTCAGAGGTGTGAATGTGGGGGTTTAGGGGAGAATGGCGGCTCCATGAACCACAAGTTATCTAAAGAAAATGGTCAGCTTAAAGGTGTATTCCAGTGCTAATAAAAAGCTGTCTGAGGGGCTGCTTATGCTGTAAAAGAACAACAGACCTTATACTCACCGATCCCCCCACCACCACCCGATTGTGCTCTGCTTGCTGCTCCTGTTCTTGACATGGCGGAAAATGTCTGTGACTACCGCTAAGCCAATCAATGGCAGAAGCGAGCTTACACTGTTGCCTGTATTGGCTGATCGACATTCACAGCCGCCTACTGCCGTGTCGAGAACAGGAAGCAGTAAATGGAGCACAGCAGGAAACTCAGCACCAGTCAGAATGGTTGAGGTGAGTATAAGTTCTTTTATTGCAGCATGTGCAGTCCCTGGGACAGTTTGTTTCTTGTGCTGGACTACCCCTGGAACAAAGGAACCCTTCCTTCTCGCCAACATCTGCTTTGAGAAGAGTGTTGAGAGAGTTGACAGAGAATAGTTTAAGGTCAGTACAGTCACTGCAACCGCACAGAGAATGAATAACACAAGCTCAGAACAAACATTACGCAAGCAAGCCTCACATGGTCAGTCTGTGGAGTACGGCAAAGAAGCAACTGAGCTCTACATTTCTCGATAAAATAACTGTAGAAAATTTTTACACATCACTTAGAATTTTCGTATTGTAAAAACTGTGTCCATCATTGGGTCACTTACCTTGGGTTTACTTTAGAAGTACATGCAAATTTTCGGGGGTTTGAGTACAGATGAGCAAATTTCACAAAATTTGCTTCGGGTCCAATTTGGTCGAATCAGCTGTCAGATTCAGTCCAATTAATTCGACCCAAATCAAAAGTGCTCAGTTGGCCCTGAAAAGTTGTGTGTGCCACCCTGGGGTCTCCGAGAACTGCATCCAACCCCTTTCAAGGTCTTTAACACCAAGACAGCATTAGTAATGTCAAGGTGTCAGTGACATATATGGCTATGGGTAGACAGATGGTCGACAGTGGTAACAAACAGCCTATTTGATTACACAATACTGTTAGATTCTTTACAATTTAAAAATGGTCAAAATTTTATATTTTTTAATAGAAGGTGTCTTCTCTGTCTTCTGTCCTGAAAAATGGTAGCTGTCATTTTAAGCTATTTGTGCAGGATGAATCAATAAATTGGATTCATGTACAATTGATTTGCTCATCTCTAGGTTTCAATCTTAAAGATCAGATGCAAAGAGGTGTCTCCCAGAGAAAGTGAACCATCTTGCAAGTATGACCTTTTGGAAATAGCTCCCTTGGAGTCAAAGTTTGACTTGTTAACAAGCCTTGGGACATGACCAGGCCCATAGCCAAACCAAATATCCATCCGCAGACAGCTGTTTCGGTGGTGGTGGGGGTTGTCCCTCTTCAGTAAGGAGAGCGTCACAGGGAGAAGGAGATTTTTTTTTTCTCCCATTGAGAAAAACTGGCGTCTCCTCCTCCCTGTTTCGATGCTATTAAAAGGGTTCTGAAGTTTGTTTAAACTGATGATCTATCCTCTGGATAGATCAGCAGCATCTGACCTGCGGGGGTCCGACACCCGGGACCCCCGCCGATCAGCTGTTTGAGAAGGCAGTGGCGCTCCAGCAGCGGCGCAGCCTTCTCACTATTTACCACTGGCCCAGTTACGTCACGACTAGTATCACTGGCCTGGGCAGGGCTAAGCTCTGTTCACTTGAATGGAGCTTAGCCCCGCCCAGGCCAGTTGATACTAGTCGTGACGTCACTGGGCCAGCGCTAAACAGTGAGAAGGCCGCGGTTCTGCTAGAGCGCCGCTGCCTTCTCAGACAACTGATCGGATGCCCTCCCAGACAGGTTTTTCGGGGGTAGTGACAATTTTATCTGGTTCAGGGAGTCATGTAAATTATACTTTAGGCTGCGTTCATACTCTTCTGAGGATGATGGATGAACACTCCAGCTCTTCCAAAACCAAATTGAGCTATCCAAAGCAAGGAGTGATGGGTAAAGTCAGACTAAATATGGAGAGGTAAAGGTCACATGATCCACACCTGAACAGGAGGTGTGGACATACCAGCAACACACAGACAAAGTGAAACCGAAAGAGGCTTTCAGATCACTCATGTGCAGTCAGTCTTTCAGACCTTCTAAGCTCTGTTCAGCAGCACATGGAGGCTGGAGAACTTCCATACACTACTGCCCATGCTCCTTCCACACAACTCTGCTGTGTGAATAAGACTTATGACTGGCTTACCACAAGATTAATTTAGCTGCTCATAAGCTTCTACAAAGAGCTCGATAGAAATAAAGAGCAACATTTCAGGCAACAAGTGTCAGATTGCAAAATTTGCTGCTTATAATAAGTTTAATTACTGGATCAGGTACCTGGGGGTCCAACACTCAGCTGTTAAGTGCTAGGGTGCAAGTCTTCAGTGGAAATTAACAAATGATTATTACAACAGCAGTCATTTTGGAAAAGCTGGATATTATCAATGAGGTCAACTTGCACCATTCCCCATTATCTACCAGGACATGCTGGGAGTTATGATCCCATATGTTCTCCCCCATCTACGTCTATTCCTGCCATGTGACCGGCTCTTGAGAAAAGACCGATTTTTTTTTTTTAACAGCATAAAATTTATATCAGGCAATCCAAAACCCAAAATAGCAATTCAGGTTACTACTCCTAGAAAGTGTAGATCAAAGAGCAAGAGACCTTAAAATCTAAAACGCTGCATTAATCTGCAGAAAAACACGTGTGCATTGAGCTTGACAAATTTGAAGTATGAGATCTTGAACAATTTAATAGAAACACAAGGGAAACGTCAGGTCCATGTGGTTATGAAATCTAATCCTGCAGGGCTTGAAAAGTCACTTGCATAGCGTAGTTTACACATAATCAGCCGGTACAGCCCAGGGTTCTCATAAGTGCCTAAGATGTCACACCTGGCTTTAATAGAAATAACATTGCACATGAGATAGTAAACTTAATCAGGCATACACAGGTCAAATCTCAGGCAATCTATTTAATAAGGTGTGAAATACAGCTACAGAAAACAGCAAACAGCTCGCAAAGCCCCAGAAAAACACAACATGATTATGTTAACAGGAGGAAAATTCTACAATAACTTCGGAAATAAAACAAATCAGCAATGACATTTTATTGTTTCTTTAGAATTCTTGTTTACGGCGTACTACTAGTTCTATATTCATTTTACGTTACTGTAGAAGATAGGTATATGGCTTCATTCAGTAAATTTCTACCCCAGCATTGTAAGACTACCACTCCCAATATACCCCTATAGTCACTGGTGGAGACCAATGTCTACCACATATTGTATGTCCAGCATATTAAGCTATGTGGATTTGGCCATATTACTGGATCACAGCTTGGGTTAAGAAAAACTTTCTTCATCTCCAAAGCCATAAATCAATCTCATCCTTGACTCAAAATATATGGCTGATGAAAGAAGCCATAATAAGTGCACATGCACGAGCCTAATGTTGAACATAGTAACCCACCAATACATCACGTAGGGCACATGTTAAAGTCTGATTATACAACCTCAATTCCCAAAAAGTTGCTGTGTAAAATTTGCATAAATGTAAAGGAAAGCAGAATGGAATGATATGAAAATCTCACAGACCCATATTTTATTCGCAATCGATCATAGAACACATTTCAGATGTTAAAAATGAGACATTTTACTGTCTACCAAAATTAACTCATTTAGAGCTTGATGGCAGCATCATATTTCAAAAAAGTTCCGACAGGGTAAATGAAAGCCTGGGAAAAGTAAGCGGTACTAATAAAAAACTGCTGGAAGAACCACATGACTTGGTTCAAAAAGAGCCTCTCAGAAGATGGGCAGAGGTTCACCAATAGGCAAAAAACTGCATCTGAAAATTGTGGAGCAATTAAAAAAAAATGTTCCTCAGCATAAAACTGCAAAGACTTTGAATATCCCACCATCTACAGTACATAATATCATCAGAAGATTCAGAGAATTGGGAGAAATCCATGTGCACAAGGGACAAAATGGTCAATATTGGACGTCTGTGATCTAGGGACCCTCAGGAAGCACTACATTAAAACAGGTATGATCCTGTACTGGAAATCATTGCCTTTAAACACAGTTCACGTGAAATTAACAAATGGCAGTTAAAGCTGTATCATTCCAAGAGGAGGCCATTTGTCAACACGATCCAGAAACACCTCCATCTTCTCTGGGCCAAAGCTCATTTAAAATGAACTGAGGCAAAATGGAAAACCAGTGGTCAGGTGAATCAAAATGTGAAATTCTTTTTGGAAACCATGGACACTGTGTTCTGCGGACTCAGAAGGAGAGAGACTATCCAGCTTGTTATAAGCGCACTGTTCAAAGGCCTGCATCTCTGATGGTACAGGGTTGCATTGGTGTGCCTATGGTGTGGGCAGCTTACACATCTGGGAAAGCACTATCAATGCTGAACAGAATATAGAGGTTTTAGAACAACATATGCTCCCCTTCAGACAATATATCATGAAATAAAAAAAATCTGGTAAAAAAGACCCAGGACTGTTGAGCAACTAGAATCCTACACCCAGGGCCGGTGCAAGGATTTTTGTCAACACAAGCGAATCTACATTTTGGCGCCCCCCCATCATTTCACATTTCTGCCCCTCATGATTCATGTCCATTTCTTGCCCCCCCCCCCCCCATCAGGCTCAGCGGGGGTAAATGAAAGTTAGCAAGTTAATTGTTTTCCGCCCCGGCACCGCCTCCCCCTTCTCTGCGCCCTCAAGCAGCCGCTTGGGCTGCCTTATGATAGAGCCGGCTATTCCTTTCCCAAAACTCCAGCAATTGGTCTCCTCACTTCCCAGTCTTTTACAGACTGTTATTTTTGATGCTACACAATGGTAGACATGTCCCTGTCCCAACTTTTCTCAGATATGTTGCTGCCGTTAAGTTCTAAATGAGTTAATTTTCATGAACTGATAAAATGTCTGTGTTTACATTTTCCACAGCATCCCAACTTTTTTAGAATTGTAGGTTTTAGAAGCAGTATCGAAATATTACGGAAATCTGCCATGGTAAACCTGTTCCCTGTAATCCGGAAAAATAATAACTTCTGTATTACTGCCTGACCTCCAGGATTCTACTCTACCAAAAGTACCGTATGTCTTTATGATCTAAGTATTATGTAGGCAGAGGTTCCTTAAAGTAAAACCCAATAGGTGCAGACAAACAATTATTTCTTTAGTCACTATATTCAGACAACACGTTTCAGACATAGATAACTATAGGATCTAAGTTTATGATCAAACTTTAGTATATTAAATCACAATTGGTGCAGTCACATGTTATGATATAATCAGGTGACCACTTTGTCCACTAGTTTTGCTCCTAGTAGGACTCATCTAGTCCATGAAAAGTATCTACATATCTAATTATTAACAAAGATTTGAACCCAAGATGTGAACTTGACAATATAAGGCCACTATTTTGATGGCCATCCCAAAGAGGTATCACAGCATTAGCAAATATAATAAAAGAGCATACACCAAAGTTTGGTTATTATCTTTTGTTGACTTTCAGATGGCTAAGTATTGGCATTTTTCTATTTTTTGGGGGTGATTGACACAATGAAGTGTAGCCATATTGGCTGAATCTTTCGAAATATTTTCTTGGTATATTTTTACTTGATACAGGTGGTAGATGTCAAGTTGTGAATATTTTAGTTTATTAATCTAGTGTACTCTGCAATGAATTATATTGAAGGCTAGGACAAGTTATTCCCTGTCTACTGGATAAGGGACACCCACTGATCATGAGGATGGTGGTCTGCCACTGAATTCAGCAATGGTCAAGCATGCACTCTATTGACAATATCTAGGACTGCTGGAGAAAGTCAACGGAATGGCATTGAACATGCTCCATATGGGGGGCATGGGGCACTGGTTCTAGTAATCGTGGAGGTCCCAGTGGTTAGATCCCCACCAATCTAACAGTTATGCCTTATCCAGTGAATAGAAAACTACTTGTTGTAACTAGAACATCCCTTTAATACCAATAGATTACAATATGTCCTGCTTCTAGTGCTGATAAGTACATACTGTACATAATACAGTAAACACCAGTCATACATCCAGAGTACAGTACTGTATCCTCTCTTGTGATGATGGCAGCACTCATATATTTGCTCTTACAAGAACAGTATGAAGAAGAGAAAGAACTCACCTTCCGATGAGGACGTAAACAACCACGGTGAGCAGGATAATGACTATGGCCGCTGAGATGCCAATCATTACCACTTGGCTGTTCTCACTGGAGATGGAGAAAGCTGAAACAGGGAAAGAATACAAGAAAAGTGTTAGCTCATCAGAAATGACTAGAGATGAGTGAATTTAATATTTCGAAATTCGTTGACGTTTCGTTTACTGGTATAAGCTGAATTGCGTTATGGATTCCGTTACCACGGACCATAACACAATGCTATGACGGAATGCATAACGGAATGCCTTTAGAGGCTTTCCGTTATTTATTCCGTCATATCAGAAGTCTATGGGCTGCAAAATGGATCTGTCCGGTTTACGTTATGCTGGAGTCCTCTCCTGAACCTTCTATACATGGACTAAAAGCATGAAAATCCTCTTATTGGCAATAAAGCTACAACATTCATAATACAAACATTCCTTCTAATGCTATTACCATACAGCGCACCCCCTACTTATCGTATCAACTACACTGACTCAACTTTTGTAGTCTGTCCAAAATGAATGGTTGCATACAATGGGCCCATTTTTGGGATACCTGGTCCTGAGTAACTGTTAATTTCCTTTTCTCTATCACTTCTATGATTTGGGGCAACTGTTGTGTATGTAGAACTGCAATAAAATATCCAATATCACACGGCCAGAAGCAGATAACTGATGGAGAACGGATATGGAAATATCTCCAATTGAAAATCAACATTATAGTTACATACTTATTTTGGAGTTTCTTTCTGGAGATCCCATCCCTTTGCCTAAGGTATGTCTGCGATTACAAGACTATATAAGAAGATAATCCTGTGGTGGCATTTATCCCTGGCACTCTGGCATTATGGACCCATGACCAGGCACTACACCCATGATATACTTGGGGTGGGTTAGAAAATTTCACTACAATGGATAATCCTTAAATGTGTAATAGAAAGCTCAGCGTTCATACATGGCCTACTCTACTCTATCCTTATTTCTCTTTGCAGTTCGGTTTTGCAGAACTCAGTAGCACCAGAGGGTGCTGCTGCAGCTCAGGGGGTGTGTCTCAGATTTCCCTATCACATCTCAGGGGGGGTGTCTCAGCTCTCCCTATCACATCTCAGGGGGCATGTCTCAGCTCTCCCTATCACAGGTCCGGAGGCAGTTGAAGGATGAAACTGAGCATGCTGCAGCCATCTCAGTAAGCAGGTCAAAGAAATGAGAAAAAAAAAAACAGCAGGTGGCGCTATACAGATACATTTTATTGAATAACTCAATGGCTATGCTAAATTTTTAATTACATGCAATTAAAAAAGGGTTCAGATCCAGGTGCTGGTTTAAAAACTGTAGAATGTTTTTTGTGGGACAACCCCTTCAAATGACTTTTTTTTTTACTGTTAATCTCAAAATGTCCTTTAAAATCAAATATGTTCTAGTCTTGTCAGAGCCTTAATGTCGGGGAGTGTACATTGGGAGTAGTCCAGTAGGTGTATACAAGTGATGGATGGCTCCAACATATGCCACCATATAACCATTCAGGGGCATATGTTGTCTATTGCCACAATATAAAAAAACCTAGATAGTACAGTATATGATTTTTTAGGGATGACCCATTGTATAGGAAAGCACAATCATTTATGCTGTACTATACAGTAAAACGGTAAAAATAAGTTTGCTGACTCATACTGACCCAATGGAGGCCTATTTTGGTGAATAAGGGCCCATGGGTAGATATGTCAACAAAATCATTGCATAAAATGACACTAAGTTTTAATTGTCACCTTTTGTGCAGTTTTGGTATGGAGGAACACATTAGAACTGGTCTATTTACATTTTTTGTGAGCTACGGTAACCCCTTTAATTTAGCACTTCCTCTGCCCGCCCTGCTCTTCCTTTGCGTCCTCCTTCTCTGTAGCGAGATCCCGCGCCTGCGCTATCTATAGCTTTGCCTGGGCATGTGCACTGCAAAGCCCATTGTGGGCACGGCATCGCAGTAGCTACTGCGCATGCCCCGGCCAAGCAATGGAGCGCAGGCACGGGATCTCGCTGCAGAGAATTTGACAAGGAAGGACGCAAAGGAAGAGCGGGGCAGGCAGAGGAAGAGGCAGGGCACCAACGAGGTGAACGCCGCCCCTGGGCACTTGTGGGCCTTAATTACATATGAATAAAAGTCTGTTTTTGCCTTGGAGGAACTTCACAAGAAAACATCAAAGGTACCAGACTGTCATGCTAGAGCGCTATTTAAGCGATCTATTAGGTCAAAATCTGGTGACAGACTTCCTTTAAACCCTCTCCTGCATATAAAATAGTCCCTTCACATACAGACCCAGAGATTCAGGTGGTATGTAATGGCTCAACAATTTCCTTCCTCACTGTCTGTATTGACAGCTATATATTCCTATGAAAGAAAGAAAAAAGGGAGGGAGGGAAGAAAGGAAGGAAGGAAAGAAGGGAGGGAGGGAAGGAAGGAAGTATGGGCTGCTTCACCTGCTTCTCTAGGAGATCATTATACCGACATTGAGGGAAGGGGAAGGGAGCAGGGAAGCTATTGAGCATGTAAGTCCATGCACTAAATGCAGGGGAAGGTGGACCAGCAGGAAAAAACGTAGGGGGCGCTACCAGAGAGGAAAATGTAATGCACATAAAAAAATATTTTTATAGCATGTACTGTATATTATAATACTACTTCATTTAAAATACCCTAGTCATCGCATAGTAATACTTTTCATGGGATAACCCCTTTAAAGATTTTTAAAATCTGGGAATGCCCATGATTACACGACCATATAAGAAGATATCCACATGCTGGATTATATCCCTGGCACCATGAAATGATGCTATACTTTACTGAGGTGTGAACAATGAATCTTGTAAATATATCCCAATTAACATTTTATTTCCTCAGGATTTTGAGTAATGTCTTTACTATCATCCAAAAATGGGAGTGAAAATATGATAGAAAAAACATCACGTTACATCAGGTGTAATTCACAAACCTTATAAATAGAGAGGATAGTTAGCAAACATAATCACCTCTAAATGTGCTGCTGCTGAATTGCATTATCACATAAGATGAGCAAAAATGAATATGTACTGCCACTAAGAGAAAGATACTGCACATATAAAATGTGTAACTTAAACTGTACATACTTTGGTATCTTAGACATTTATGGTTTGTCCAGAGGATAAATATCTGATTGGTGGAAGTCTCAACCTTTTAGGAGGAAATTGACTTCTTGACCCCCATTCGTCAAGCGAAGGCGGCTGGCAGAGTCCATACCTGGATGGTAGCTGACTGAATAGAGTGGCAGGTGGGCATATGTGCGGCAGGTTCTACTGAAGTCTATTGGTATTTATGAAAACAAGCAGACAAATCTCTGCTCATGTGTAACTATCTTGTTTCTTCCAGTTTTCCACTGGTAATACCCTATGGGATGATTGGGACTGTTTAAAGAGGACCTGTCACCATAAAAGGTGGTGCAATCTGCAGGCAGCAGGTTATAGAGCAGGATGAGCTGAGCGGATTGATATATCATTTTGTGGGAAAGGATTCAGCAAACCTTGTAAGTTATACATTTATATCTCTGCTCTGTGAGGAAATTCTCTGTGTAAGTGTGTCTATAGACACAGTTGTCAGTCACTGATTATACGGCCCCTGTGTACAACTGAGCTAAGAAATAGCAGAGATATAAATGTATAAATGACTGGTTTTACTGAATCTTTTTCCATAAAACTATACATCAATCTGCTCATCTCCTCCTGCTCTATAACCTGCTGCCTGTAGATTGCATTTCATGGTGACAGGTTCTCGTTAAGTCCACATAGTATTTGCTGGAAATTTGTTTCTGATCTCCCCCCAATGGATTTAAGACTGTGCCCCTTGTTCTGGTGTTTAGATTTTTAATAAAGGAAAACAGCTACAATGTACATAGTGTCTGAACTGCGTTGCGGGAACACACGCAATTTTTCCGCGTGAGTGCAAAACATTGCAATGCGTTTTGCAAGCGCGTGATAAAAATCGCGCATGTTTGGTACCCAAACCAGAACTTCTTCACAGAAGTTCGGGCTTGGGATCGGTGTTCTGAAGATTGCATTATTTTCCCTTATAACATGGTTATAAGGGAAAATAATAGCTTTCTGAATACAGAATGCATAGTAAAATAGCGCTGGAGGGGTTAAAAAATAAATAAAAATGATCTTTTACCACGGTGATGGATCATGTGATTGGACCATGTGATGACCGGAGTGACGTCACCACAGGTCCTGTTGCTGCAGACAGCTAAGATCAAGACAGAAGGAGATGCCGGCTACGCGAGCAAGTGGACTAAGGTGAGTTAAATTATGATATTTTTTTTTAACCCCTCCAGCGCTATTTTACTACGCATTCTGTATTCAGAATGCTATTATTTTCCCTTATAACCATGTTATAAGGGAAAATAATAATGATCGGGTCTCCATCCCGATCGTCTCCTAGCATCAGTGCGTGAAAATCGCACCGCATCCTGCACTTGCTTGCGGATGCTTGCGATTTTCACGCAACCCCATTCATTTCTATGGGGCCTGCGTTACGTCAAAAACACAGAATATAGAGCATGCTGCGATTTTCACTGCAACGCACAAGTGATGCGTGAAAATCACTGCTCAGTGTGCACAACCCCATAGAAATGAATGGGTCTGGATTCAGCGTGGGTGCAATGCGTTCAACTCACGCATCGCACCCGCGCGGAATACTCGTCCGTGTGAAAGGGGCCTAAGTGTTGATATCTCTTTAAAATCCTAGGAAACTGCACCCAGATTTCTAATAGGAATCCAGAACAGGCTGTTGGAAACTAAACACAGAGAAAAAATAGTGCTAAAATGTAAGAAAAACAGCTAAACCTGCTTTACTGGCACCATCATAAACTTTTAAACATTATTTCTGCTCGGGTCTACTTGCCAAATTGCGGGTCTGCTCTTGTTACAGTTCACAACGTATAGTTATCATAGTTTGCATTAAACTTTTATTTACGGCAACTACTAATCCAGCAAACTAAGAACAAGCATATAATTGACTTTAATTCCCATGTAAAAACACGTGAAAACTGGAGAGCGCTACCCAATTGTTGGAAGAGTGTGACTGTGGGTGGCATATTGGATTTCTCTCGTAATGTATGTTTACATGGGTTTGTGTAAGGGCATCACTTCTGCACTCATTTACAGCTGCGGCTTTTCAACACTTGTGTTAGGAAGGAAGCGGCGGATAGTTAGCTAATGATGAATGCTGAGGCTCCTCTGGCACTCAATATGGCTAGAACAGGTTTTCTGTATATACTCCATGGATAAAGTGTCTCGTTTACATGTTTTTATCTTTCATTCTGGTAATTAGAGTCATTTAGGGAAAGATTTTGACTTAGCGGTATAATTGGTGCTGCCTAATTATAGGACATCCTGTTATGCAGAATATTGAACAAAATACAGTAATAAATGTTCCATCAGAGGCCATATTACAGAGGTATAAGCCTTGTTTCTAGGAGAGAATGTCTCTGTAAAATGCCATTTAGAGTGCCTAAGGCTTTGTACCACAAAACTATAAGGACTCTGGGGAGGTCATTTATTAAGACCGGCATTTTAGAAAACTGGTGTATATCAGTTAGTAAATGATCCCTTCTGTGTGCTGCCATACAGGTATGTCTATGGCCCTAAGGGAAAGGGACTTAAAAAGGGTTTCCAGGATTACTCAGATGTGTTAACAGTTGCTTACATCATGTACATCTTCCCCATGTTTTTTTCAGTTAGGACTCTCCTGACCCATTTTCACCATGTAAACCAATCCCTCTGGTTTGTTTCCATCCTGTATGGAGCACTTCCTGTTCCTGTATCCAACCAAACCCATGATGCACTTCTCCTTTCACTGCCACAGCTACATGACTACCCCTAACCACGCCCAGCTAGTTTATAGCTCCTCCCACACAGCTAGTTACATAGACACTCCTCTATCACTGCCCCGCCCATGGACATAACATCACAGGAAATAAGAAAACGTTGCATGGACATGGTCATGTGACCACAGCCCGGAATGGAAGATAAGAGCAATAAAGGTAAAAGAAATACATTAGCAAATAACAGCTGTCTTCATAAATGATTATTTCCTTATCTCAAATAGCAGAAAATAACTAAATCAGTGCACTGGTATGGCTGTTTCAATCAAAGTGTATTCGTCACGGGCGTTACGTTCCCTGGCTTTTATCATGTCTCACTTCCAGTTCTATCTCCGGTTACTTTGTCTTTTCGATGAAATGCTTGGAGTCAGCCTATCTCGTTTATGATGGTGACACATGCTTGTTGAAAAACACTTAGAATTTATGGCGTATGCTCTTGCTTTTTACTGTACTCAGATGTAATGGACTGGTAAATGTGCATGACAATAAAATTATATAAAACCACCACTACACCTCCGGGTAAACAGAAGGGTATAAAATCGCACCTGTACTAAATATTGCCGTGCACTCAATGAATCCTTAACACCAGTAACACTCATCATTTAATTCACTACAGTATTTACTGTCTATTCTTAACTAGACCATATCAAACTAACAATGAATAAGAATTAAAATAAAAGATTCTAATTAAAATAGCATAAACAATTTGTATATGGGCTCATGCACACAACCATATGTATTTTGTGGTCCACATAACACGGATCTTCAAAAAACAAAACAACGGATGACGTCTGAGTGACGTCCGTGTTGCATCCGTTTTTTTACAGATCTAATGAAAAAATACCTGTCCTTGTCCACAAAACGGACAAGAATAGGACATGTTCTATTTTTTTGCAGAAATGGCTGCAAAAACCCCCGGAAAGGACAAGAAAAGAAAATACAGGCATGTGAATGAGCCCTTATTTATACTAATTATTCCATTGATGTGTCACATTCATTAACCTTCCTGTACACTGTAAGCTCTAGGAACATAGGGCTGTAGGGCAACACCATACGGTAGTACACAGAGAGCCTAGGACTCTGTATATGGAGCAGTAGGGACCTTCTGATGTGCAGGCGCTGTCCACACATCTCTACTGTATACATGAGACTTTAGGCTGCTATGTCTTTATAGTTACTTATTTTATTATTTTAATATATTTAAATATAATGTAATGTAAAAAGTTCTATGATTGAATGAAAGTATTAAAAGTGTTTTCTGAGATTATATTTTTTTACTGATGACTGATGACCTATGATCTGATTGGTGGGGGTCTGACACCCGGAACCCCCACCTATCAGCTGTTTTGAGAAGGCAACTGCGCTCCTGTGAGCGCCGCTGCCTTCTCACAGCTCACCAAGCACAGGGTTGTACATTGTATAGTGGCTGTGTTTAATATTGTGCTAAGCCCCATTTAATTGAATGGGGCTAAGCAGCTCCTAGGCCACGTGACAGATGAACGTGTCATCACATGGCCTGGGAAAGTCAGACAGCTTATTGACAGGGACCTATCCTCAGGACACGTCATCTGACACACCACCACCGATCAACTGTTTGAATTGGTTACGATGCTATGGTGAGCCCTGCAGCCATTTCTTAGGTCATATGACCTCATGTTCACCAGTCACATAGCCTATCCAAGCTAACAGAGCTGAGATGAAATACCAAGCACAGGCAATATCCGGTGGATGGCCTTGTGCTTGGTAAGCTGCGAGGAGACCACTGCAGTCACAGACGCGCTAGTGCCTCCTACAACAGCTGATCCATGGGGGTGCAAGAAGTTGTACCTCCACTGATGAGATACTGAAGACTGATCCTGAGGATTGGTGATTAAATAACAAACAGCCAGAAAATTCCTTTAATGTTTCAAAATGCATCCTTGCTCTGAGCACCATCAGCAAACACCTGATTTTGCTGAGATAGCAGTGTCCGGTAGGGCAATTTCCCTGCTGAAAAAATTTGGTATTACATGGTAGACTTTCAGAGGAATGGCTATTCATGTAATACAAAAAAACAGCTTGAGTCCACAAGAATAGGCACTACTCTTGCAGAATTATGGTTCAAACACAGGAACCCCCTCTATGACATCAATATGCCCTAATAGTACACATGGACAGGAGTTGCCTTCATAAGACATGATTATATATCATTAATGCAGAACAGGCTATATATATCAACAGCAGTAAAACAGACTCCTTGAAACTGCTGAATAGTGGGGGGTGCCGGGAGTCGGATCTGATATTACTTGCCTATTCTAAGGATAGGTTATCTCAATATTAAAATCCAGGACAACCCTTTTAATGCACTGTGAAGGCCACTATTTCCTTTATCTTTAATCTCAGGAAAATGTATGGTTACTACTGCCGGTGACAAATGCCATACTGTCACGGTGGGGAGTGGGGGAAACTCCCCACCGTACAATGAGGTGGGTATATGGGAATACAACTAGGCCTGGGTGCCGGGATCAGGGGGCCCCCAGCAGAGCTGCACACTGACTAGTGATTCCCCCTCCGGGGAACCCTCACACTCCCATTCTGGATTACAACACCAAACATACCAGACATGGAACATCAAACTAGACATTACAACACCAACCATACAAACCACACCACACATATACGAGGGGTAGAGAAGGGAAGGTAAAGACATAGGGAACATAGGGGAGACATCATGGTGACATTGATGTCTACCTAGGAGGCCCTCCCACTAGACAGATGGTATCTCCAGGTTAGGAGCAGCACTCCAGCTCACACAAAGGCTGAAGGCCAACTGACCTCACACTCTAAACACCACTATATGAAGAGAAAGGAGTAGGCACCAACATGCTGCAACAACAACACGTTGCCGCAGGCAACAGCATGCTCGGCAACCGTGTCACGGCGAACACAACAGAGGCCGTGACACTCCCACCCCTCAAAGCCCTCCCAAACCGAAAAGGGAAAGCTAGGTTGGGCACCCACAAACAACACGGGGGAAAATAAGTAGCAGAATCAACTTTAGTGCAAGCAAGTCTCCCCAAGACTGCCGCCAGCACGCCGAAACCACCAACAAGGAACCGGCCAGCCAGCCAACAAAAAAGCTCGGAGAGACCGCACTTAAAGCTGCGTCCACCTCAGACACAGTTCACACAGGAACCACTAAGGATAGACGAGGAGAGATACCAACACAGGTAACAGTTAACACAACAACGGAAACACCAGTCACTGTGAACCGCACTGTTAACAGAATCTTTCCTTTCACCCTCCCTCCGGAAGACAAGCATGCGTGCCAGAAAACGGCAGGCGACACATGCTGAACCCTCTTCCGAAGCCAAACGGAGAGGTGACAGCTAAACAAACTGTCACGGTGGGGAGTGGGGGAAACTCCCCACCGTACAATGAGGTGGGTATATGGGAATACAACTAGGCCTGGATGCCAGGATCAGGGAGCAGGTTTCCCCCGGCAGAGCTGCACATCAACTAATGATTCCCCCTCCGGGGAACCCTGACACCCCCCCTTCCGAAGGTACAACAGACAGGGAAAGTGGTAGAGAAGGGAAGGTAAAGACATAGGGAACATAGTGGAGACAACATGGTGACATTGATGTCTAGCTAGGAGGCCCTCCCACTGGACAGATGGTATATCCAGGATAGGAGCAGCACTCCAGCTAACATAAAGGCTGAAGGGCAACTGACCTCAGACTCTAAACACCACAATATAAAGAGCCAAGAGGCCACACCCAAGATACACTTAGATCCCCACCAGCTAGATAATTAACCCCTCCAACACCAGACAGGGAAGGCCCCAGGAGAAACGAGGAGGCACCGACATGCTGCAACAACAACACTTTGCCGCAGGCAATAGCATGCTCGGCAACCGTGTCATGTAGAACACAACAGAGGCCGTGACACATACATAGCACTATGATCAAAATTGGATCCTGAGCTCTTTTTTTCCCATCTATAAGGCAGACATAGCAGAGCTGGAGAAGGTCCAGAGGAGGGCAACTAAAGTAATAACTGGAATGGGGCAACTACAGTACCCTGAAAGATTATCAAAATTAGGGTTATTCACTTTAGAAAAAAGACGACTGAGGGGAGATCTAATTAATATGTATAAATATATCAGGGGTCAGTACAGAGATCTATCCCATCACCTATTTATCCCCAGGACTATGACGAGGGGACATCCTCTGCGTCTGGAGGAAAGAAGGTTTGTACACAACATAGAAAAGGATTCTTTACAGTAAGAGCAGTGAGACTATGGAACTCTCTGCCTGAGGAGGTGGTGATGGTGAGTACAATAAAGGAATTCAAGATGGGCCTGGATGTATTTCTGGAGCGTAATAATACTACAGGCTATAGCTACTAGAGAGGGGGAGTTATTCTGATTGCCTGATTGGAGTCGGGAAGGATTTTTTTATTCCCCTAAAGTGGGGAAAATTGGCTTATACCTTACAGGGTTATTTGTTTTTGCCTTCCTCTGGATCAACTTGCAGGATAACAGGCCGAACTGGATGGACAAATGTCTTTTTTCGGCCTTATGTACTATGTTATATACTTTGAATTAATTGCTTATCAGTTGAAAAAAAAGCTGACTAGGTACAGTATATGAAGGACAATATAAAGTAACCAGATGATAATACAGTACAAAGAACATATAGGTACGTACAATCAGGGCTTGTTTCAAACTCAAACTTGCGGCTGTTGGATCCATAACCAGCAGCTGTCCGGGCCCGAATTTGGAAAATGTATGTGGTATCAGGCTTAAGACCGCTGATGGTCACGTTGGTACCTCTGGCTCTCAGGATGGTGTAGCTAGTTTCCTGTTCCTGCTTTTAGAAACAAATATTTTTGTTATAATCTATAGCAAAAAAAAATGCCTAACAGTTACTATGACTATACCCAGCAAAGGCTGCCACCTTTGAGCTTTATAAGACTGTAGCATGAGAACGTAACTTTCAAGTCCATAGGAAAACTCCTCATTGTATGCCTCATATATGATCCTCTTGGTCGTACAATTTTTTATATGAATTCCTGTATGTACAGTTATGGTTTTCAGCTGCTTGTTGGGCAGGATATCTAACATCTGAAACCTATTATTTTCACTCAGATAGCATTGTTTGAAGTCTGAAATATCTGGTAATTAGTCTGAACCATCAGATAATTTACTTTTAAAGCTGTATCAAGCTTTGTGATGTTTTAATTTAAAATTATGACAAAAATTCCACTGATGTTTGATCAGTCCATAAATTCAGCATTTTCTGGAAGTCATAACTTATAAGGACCTACATGTATATGTTAATGTCTTCCATAACTATAGGCCATTTCTATGGGTCTTAACAATGCTCTGTTTTATGACAAGCGTTTAGGACTTGAATCTGCGCAACCAATGCCACATAGATCACGCGGAAGCATCAGAGAAACATTTACACACGTAAGAGAAGCAGCATAGTCACATAAGCAATGGCTTAAAGGGGTTCATAATGACATTTTTTTATTTGCCCAGAGTACCACAAACGCTCTATATACCTGTTTTTCAGGTCAACACTTCCCTCCCCTGTTCTCAGTATCCCTGCATCCTGGCAGGATGTTTACATACAGAACTTCCTGTTTTCATTAGCTTCCTGTTGGGTTTCTAACTAAAGCTGGCATGATTTGCTCTGTAATGTTTCTCAGGGCTTGCTTCACCTGACACACTGTTCCCTCTGCAGCAGTCATGTCTCCTACCTTTCTCCTCTCAATGTTAGGTGGAGCAAGCCCTGAGAAACATTACAGAGTAAAGCATGCCAGCTTTAGTTAGAAACGCCAGGAAGCTGAAGAAAACAGGAAGTTCTGTATGTAAACATCCTGCCAGAATGCAGTGATGCTGAGAACAGGGGAATGAAAGCATTGACGAAAAACAGGTACATAGGGAAAAATATCACCTCTAAATTACATCAATCAGTAAATACATTAAAATATGCAGATTCTGTAATTTTTTTTTTATCTTTCTACTCACTTGCATTCCCTAGTGTGCCTCTGAGTGCATAATATGATAAAGAGGACTCCTAGGACTTGTTTATCAGGATAGAGAATTTTCAGGCCCATAACGGGGGAATGCACGTGAGTAGAAATATAAAAATTATAGATTTTTCAATTAACCTCTTTTAATCTGTAGCTTGGGGGTATGTATATTTTGTAATTACTTTTATTCTCCAGGAAATAAGAATTCTGGTCACCTTTTCTGTGTTGAGACATTCCTCTGTTATTGTTCTTGCAAATTCCTGAATACCTACTGCATACTTTTGCCACATCATAGTAATAAAGCAGTATGCTCTAAAACGCACCCTAGTGATGGCCAGAATTTTATCTTTACAATACTGGTCAATGCAGGGGCTCTGGAGTTCTTCACCGACAGGATGTTAAAAATTATGAATTCACTTTAAAACTGGCCATGCCAATCTGTCTTCCAAATCTAACTCAAAGTGAATAGCCACTTCAAAAAGCAGCAGAGGGTGACTGCCCACTTCTGTGTTTCAACAAGGCTTAGAAGGGCTGTGTAGGCATGATGTCCTGCCCAATATGACATCAGACGTGAAGTTGCCTCTCCATCTCTGAAGTCAGACCAGGCAGGAGAAAATGTCTCGGCAACCCTTTTAAAATATCCAGTCAGATATAAAAAATTGTTTTGCAATGGCTTCTAGTATCCCCATTTCAGGGTTATTCCCCAAGTACATGATCCCAAAAATACATGCTACTCATATCAAAGTCATGTACATAATACATATATAAAAGGTATAAAACAAAACTTACAACAATATATTGTAAATAACTCATCACATAAATCATGCTAACTGTTCTTAATAAAAGAAAAAAAGAAATCAACCAAACATGTCCTCTCCTGTAATCAATCCCTAAAGCTAATTTCACACGAGCGAGTTTTCCATCCAGATGCATTCTGTTTTGCGAACAGACGGCATCTGGATTGAATGCTGACCCCCTTCATGTCAATTGGTTTGTGCACATGAGTATTGTTTATTACTAATCCTCTTCCGCAAAGATCGCAGCATGTTTTATATTGTCCATTTTTTTACGCAGCCCTTGCCCCATAGAAACGAACGGGGCTGCGTGAAAATTTAAAGGTATCCAGATGCAATGTCATTTTCACGGTTGTGTTGAGTGTTCTTCAGTTTTTCTTCACGCACATGAAAAACAGATGTATAACCGATGCAATCCTGATGGAGAAAAACTGAAACACTGAACACGGACGCAAACAAAACTGATTCATCTTGCTTGCAAAACCATAATTTTTTAACTGAACAGACCCTGACACGTTCCGCATCACTCGTGTGAAAGAGGCCTAACAATGGTACATATCACTAACACTTGGAAAGCTCCACAGACTTATTCTTGGCCAATACAATAGAGTTTGTTAACTTTTCGCTGTAATTGCTTTTGCTTCCCCACCTTTTCATAGTACTTGACCTCATAGTCCAAGATGATCCCATTTGGGTGTTCCGGCTCTTGCCAAGAAAGGGCAATACTGTTTCGAGATGTCCGGTCTTTTCTAATTACGGTGACAGGAGACGGAGCTGCGCAGGAAAAGAGAAAATATTAATGGTTGTCGAGGAGTAATGGTTTGCATATAAATGGCTGTTGCCGATATCTGGCTTTGTATCAAGAGCTAGCAGCTGGGTTATAGCTCTGGTACACTTATCAAGGAGCATGATGGGCCCGGAGACAAATGAACTGACATTCTCTATTAGCAGTGCACTGGTGGCAAGTGAGCAGATGTTTCTAATATGCTACTAGAACGTAACTAATGAAAACACTTGCGCTATTAAAAGAGTAGAAAATTAATAGAGATCTGTGTGTGCCGGATCTGAGCGCACGTTCCGAATATTGTCAGTGACTCGTGTTTTGATGTGAATGGCAATTCATTTTATATCTTTTAACGTCAACGTGTGCGGAGCTGCGGGAATTCAGATGGCTGTTATTAATTGTAAAGTTATTCATGATAATGGCCGTCCGCAAATGCATACAACGGGAACCTTCCGAAGGGTTTTTATAAACAATTTACTAATGTGCTTTTAAGTGACTTTCATTATTCGTGCGCTGAGACGAGAACTGCTAAATAACATGGGATTTTTATTTTATTTCTAAAGGAAAATCATTTTTCTTTGTCCTCAGGCTTGTTTGGAAGTCGTGTGCCTTTTTTGTGAAATGAGAAAAATATCTTACATTGCTGGGGAAAATAGATGTCAGTCAACGCACAGGATTTTGAAACAGAATTGTGCGGCAGGAAAATACGACAGGAATGACCTATATAGTCACACGACCATAGAGTGTCCTATTCAATTGAGCCTACAGTACGGCGGGCGAAAGCACACAGAATATACATCTAAAAACGAAATGAGCGAATTGATTCTAAGCAATGAAATTCGGATTGAGTTTCACAAAAATTTTGGATTTCAACTAATCTGAAGCCCGTCATTTGACAGATGAGAAGACAGCACAGCAGGGCAGGGAAGGTGAAGAAAGAGGATGACATGACCCTGAGCGGTGCCCTGGCATGTCAGCTTTAGCCAATCAGGAGGGATGACACAAGGTCCATTTTTCCTGAATAGCTATACACTGGAACGGTTTTCTTTTACACTAGCGCACACATTATCTGAATATAGACATTTCGAAAATCCAAATTGCATCAAATAATGATATATTATACGAGGCTCTAATATACAACATTCTAAACATTTTCTGGATCAATATCGTAGACGTATTAATGCAAATCTATACATTAGATCAAAAAGAGGGACAATTATGAAGCAAAGAGGGACAGAGGGACTTTGGTCAACGATAGGGACTGTCCCTTCAAATGAGGGACTCTTGAGAAGTCTGGACAAGTGTCGTAGGCAGACACTATATAAGATCCCAACCAGAAAATCCATGTGTATTCTGAGCTTGTACATTGATGCCTGGCTGAAACAGACATAGAGCAGAGAAAGCTTATCTTTAGGGTACTTTCACACTTGCGGCAGAGGATTCTTGGCAGACAGTTCCGTCGCCGGAACTGCCTGCCGGATCTGTCAAAATGTACGCAAACTGATGGCATTTGTCAGATGGATCAGGATCCTGATCAGTCTGACAAATGCATTGAAATGCCGGATCCGCTTCTCTGGTGTCATCCGGAAAAACGGATCCGGCATTTATTTTTCTTTCTTTTTTTAGCTGTCTGCCGGAACACTCAGCGCCGGATCTGGCATTAATGCATTTCAATGGGATCCGGCATTCCGCCAAGTGTTACAGAATTTTGGACGGAGATAAAACCGCAGCATGCTGCGCTATTATCTCCGTCCTGAAAAGGCAAAAAGACTGAACTGAAGACATCCTGATGCATCCTGAACGGATTGCTCTCCATTCAGAATGCATTAGGATGAATCTGATCAGTTCTTTTCCGGTATTGAGCCCCTAGGACGGAACTCAATGCCGAAAAAGGATAACGCTAGTGTGAAAGTACTCTTAGACAAAAAATGTAGCTAGTTTGGGGTCAGACAGAGACAATCTTAAGCCACTATTAGACCACACAATTATCGTGAACAAACATTCATAGGAACACTCGTTCACAATAATTGGCTCCTATAATCGAGCAGCCGATCGGGGTGAAAGATGCCTGATTGTCGGCAGCACAACTCCCTGTGTAATCAGGAATGTGCTGCCGATCATCTATACAAGAGAATGAGGAATGACCGCAGACATTCCTCCAGCATTCTGTTTGCATCGGCCTCTGTATTTAGGCTGGTGCAAATGAGCATCAATGGATTTGTTCTCATCAATCAACGCTTGCAGTTAGTGTTAGATTTAACTAATTGATATAGAGAGGTTTTAGCTAGGGACAGGTCAGGGTCAGTGTAATGCATTGTGTGTCAATGGACTGCGGCCATTTCAATCCAGTTAGATTCTGCTTGGACCATCAATATTCAAGTGTATCAGCCAGCTATTAGCTCAATTTACATGAAAGAATTCACAATCACAAATCTCCTACAGTATTAATCCTGGTGCTGATAGTGTACTCAATGTATTTTCTGTGACACAGTTGCACTAGACTCTGTCCAATTGACAGTCCAATTTTTTTTAAACATATTGCATAGTCTCTTAAAAATGATGATTGATCATAGATGATTGTACCTGACCTGATGTATTTTCCTGCATCACAGTAATTGTATATATATATATATATAGAATTTTTTAACAAATTATTTCCTAGTTTAAATTAACCCATTGCTTCCTCCTATACCACATGCATATAAACACCAGCAGGCATTTGCCACCACAAAGAAGGGATACTTTTTGGACCATTTTATTTTAAACAGCATAAGACAATAGTGCAGTGTGTTTTTACATAGTCTGGTGGCTACAACCGTCTACCGTCATTTACCCATAATCATATATGTCGCTGTCACTTCGACATTACTAAATGCTGTCTTCCCATTAAAGGTCCTGAAATACAGTCCTAGGAGATCTCAGAGCGTCATACACAACTTTCCAGGGCAATCTGAGTGCTTTCTGTCTGAATCATATCTTCCGGGAGGTTTGTTCAAATCGGACCCAAAAGGAATTTCAAGAAATGTGTTCATCTAGTAACTACCTTTTTCATTAGTCAGTTAAAATACCCAAATATACAGGACAAGGAAAAGCAAGAGTACATGCAACCCTATCTCATCCCAAAACACATTCCACCCATCCCACCCATTGTCCTGACTAACAATACTTAATAATACATTTGTATTAATATCTGTCTCTCTATCTATCATCACATTACCAAGTTCTTTGCTTGGCCTTCACAACCCTACTGCTACATCTTTGGATCTAAATAGAAGGATGAAATATGGAAACTTAAACTTGATGTGTTGAATGTTCTACAAGGACCAACTGTGTGGCTACATGTGCAAGCAAAGAAGCATTACAGATTTCCTGTCACTGTTGCCGAGAAGAAAAGACGGATTTACTGTGAATAATGTCTCAGTCGTTCTGAAGAGCATTCCATTCCCTTTTATTGGATTAGATCTGATTTTGTCTCCTGTCATCACAACACAATTTGTAAGGAAGGTATTAGAACTTTCTTACAAAATGAGGAATTGAAGCAAGTTAAAGTCTGCGCTAAGCTGTAGATTACTAATCATCGCTATAGCTACAGTACCTGCTGTTTTCAAAGGCACCAGCCCCAATGACTCTGCTGTTGTTGGCACAATACAAGGATTTTAACGGGTATGAAATTTTTAACGCTTTTTTTCCAGCATGAATCACTGGATTCAACCTCCAGTTATTGTGTCATATATCTCGAAGAGCGGCATTTTAATTTTTAAGGAATTCACCATGTCTTAAAGGGATATCCTAATATATATTTACATGTAAAATAAAGAAATGTATTGAATAAGAACTGGAATGTCCCTTTAGAACTTATTGTTTAGAAATAAAAGATGCAATGTTATACTCATTGTAATTTATATATCCTTTTCTGCATATTTAATACAAATATGAAAAATCATTAAAACCATCTTTACAAACCATAAATGGCATGCCCATTTTTATTGCTCCAGCGCATTTAAAGTAGAAAAGGATGTAATATTGTTAATCATCCATACCAGACCTATGCAGACCTATGCATCTTCATGGTGACAGACTACAATACAAACCCTGTGTAGTTTGATTAGGCAGCCACCTTCCATTTGTTCCCTCGTAAACATGAGCAAATTGTTTCTAAACTAAGCAGAATACAGAGAAAAAAGTCCTAGGAGACCTCGGAGCGTCATACACAAATTTTCAGGCCAATTGGAACAGTTTTGATTCCGGTACAATCGATTCAGACTTGAATTGAATTCTTGTACTGGTTTGGACAAATCAAATCTAAACTGAATTTTGAGCAACTTGCTAATCTATGTAAAAATGTATAATCAAACTACAAAAGATGTGTTTGTACTGTAGTCTGAAACCATGGAATCCCATACATTCTTACTCCAGGGGTTATAGACCCTTACTTGACAAGTGTATTCTAAGGTCAATTCAGACGCCCCTAATAGTAATAAGCGAGCATGCTTGGAAGTCAATGGTTAACACCAGGCACCCCCCCTCATAAAAAAAGGTTAGAAATTGATGGAAACCCCATCAAAATGGTTTGGCAGCAGCATTAAGAGGATAGCTGGATGTGTCTTAGACTCCTATTATGTACGACATACAATAGACAACCACACAAAGGCTATATGCCAAAAGCCAGGTATGTGCCCAATCTATCCATGAGACAGATAACAGCCAGCATACCTTACAATGACAGCCTTGTGCACTAAATGATATTCCAAAACAGCTCTCATCTGACTGAGAACCAGTAAACCTCAAAGTTATTTTGCATCTGTTGGATGGCTTGGGTGGACCTGCACACCTAGATCAATATCATTAGAGTGACAAAAAGTTTTTCGATTGTCCAAACATAATATTCAATAACTTTTCTATACAGTTTTGTCATGTAAAAACTCATTTGCATTAACATGGGCATATGGGAAAGACATGCAAATGAGCAGAATCTCTAATGAATAGTCTTGTCATAACACTATGCAACTAATAGAGGGCGCTGTTCATGAGTCATAATTCATAAATCATGACTCATGAACAGCGCCCTCTATTAGTTACATAGTGTTATGACAAGACTATTCGCTGAGATCATATTCGCTATATTGCTCTATATTAGTTTTTTAGAATATTTGTAATATTCTAAAAAATGAATATATAGCAATATAGCGAATATTATGTAATAGTTATGTAGTAAGTCAGTGATAATATCTGACACTGGAAAAGCTGGGTAATAACTCAGTGTAGATCACAAGTTATTACCCAGCTATCCCAGTGTCAGATTTTATCACTGAGTTATTACCCAGCTTTCCCAGTGTCAGATATCATCCTAGTGTAGATCGCGAATATTCAAATTGCAAATTTTTATCGTGAATTTTCCATGCAAAAGGCTACACTAATAAGCTTGTCATAAGACTCAGTCTAATATTCTTGTCAGAAGAATATGAAACCAATAGATGGCACTATTGAGTTTGAACAGCGCTATCTATTGATTTCATAGTCTTCTGGCAAGAATATTAGTCTTGTCATAAGACTGAGAAACCAATAGAGGGCACTGCTCATAACTCAATACGCCATCTATTGGTTTTCATAGTCTTATGACACCTGAAAAACAGGCTCTCTTTTTTGCCATGAAATGAATGGGTCCGTTTTGCGTAACGGATGCGGGCCCAAAACTACGGACGTGTAAATGTACCCTAAGAAGTAGCTTACACGGTGTTCTCCCAAAACTACTGAGAAGGTAAAGCTTATCTACACTTATATCATGGATATCCTTATGTATACAGAGGCAGATTTACTAATACTGTCCAAAAGTAAGAAAGCGTACACTTAGTCTTAAAGGGACACTGGCAGGCCCAAAAAGCATATTTAGGGGTATATATGACAGTATAGGTCTTATAAAGGGTATTAGAATCATCTAAGTATCCCCCCTGTCCACCTCATAAATACAGTAAAAGAAGTTTTATAACCTGCTTTCCTGGCGTTCAATCTGCCCAAGGGGTGGTGCTTCATATCAATTTGCGCCCAGCCAGCCTCGCCACAACTGCCGTTTGAAGCGCCGCCCAGCTCATCAATATTCACTGAGCTGGGCGGCTACTCTGAAACGCTGTACTAGTGTCCCCGGCCATCTTCAGCGCATGCGCCCGGCACCCTCACTGGCCTGGATCGCATCGCGCGTCTGCTTTATGCGCATGCGCTGTGCCCGGCGCATAAAGCAGACGCGCGATGCGATCCCGGCCAGTGAGGGTGCCGGGCGCATGCGCTGAAGATGGCCGGGGACACTAGTACAGCGCTTCAGAGTAGCCGCCCAGCTCAGTGAATATTGATGAGCTGGGCGGCGCTTCAAACGACAGTTGTGGCGAGGCTGACTGGGTGCAAGTTGATATGAAGCACCGCCCCTTGGGCAGATTGAACGCCAGGAAAGCAGGTTATAAAACTTCTTTTTACTGTATTTATGAGGTGTACAGGGGGGATACTTAAATGATTCTAATACCCTTTATAAGACCTATACTGTCATATTTACCCCTAAATATGCTTTTTGGGCCTGTCAGTGTCCCTTTAAACAGCGCTAGATTTTTCATAGTGCCAGCTGCTGGATAATAAATCAATTGCATCTTCAGACTGTCTAGTATAAGTTTACACCACCTATCGGATGGCTTATGGTACTTTGACACTTGCGGCAGAGGATTCCAGCAGGGAGTTCCGTCGCAGGATTAGTCAAAACGTATGCAAACTGATGGCATTTGTCAGATGGATCAGGATCCTGATCTGTATGACAAATGCATTAAAATGCCAGATCCGTCTCTCCGGTGTCATCCGGAAAAACAATCCGGCATTTATTTATTTTCATATTTTTTGCGGTCTGAGCATGCGCAGACCGCAAAAACGGATCTGTTTTACTGGAACACTCGGGGCCGGATCCAGCATTAATGCATTTCAATGGGAAAAAATCCTGGATACAGCATTCCGGCAAGTATTCCGGAATTTTGGACGGAGATAAAACTGCAGCATGCTCAAGTCAAAAAGACTGAACTGAAGACATCCTGATGCATCCTGAGCAGATTGCTCTTCATTCAGAATGCATTAGGATAAAACTGATCAGTTCTTTTCTGGTATCGAGCCCCTAGGACAGAACTCAATGCCGGAAAAGAATAACGCTAGTGTGAAAGTACTATTGGCACATTTAAGCCACACCCCCTTTCTGAAGAGCCCCACACCTTTCTTGCAGAGCCATGCCCCCTTGTCGGACTAGGTGTGATAAACGCGTGTACGCCAGTTTGTTTGTTTTTTGCAGAAATGTTGCGGAGATTGCTCAAAAAAACAGGGGCATTTTTATTTGTAAATCCACCACATTGTCTCTAATCCAGTTATCAAGTTCAGTATCTTATCCTGCTTATCTTTAAGATAGGAAACCAGAGATGTGCCTTGTGGTTGCTAGGACCCAGTCTAAGTCTGCAGCACGGCCTCCCCTTATCATGTGCCATTTATCTTAGGCTTTCTTCACAGTTGCACTGGTAATCTGGTACCCTGATCCGAGAAAGGATCAGGCTACCGGAGCTCACCGTATCCAGCATTGGCAGTTACGACTGTGTACTGCCGGATCCCCATTGACTATAATGGGATCTGGTAGTGTTCAGCCGGCTTTTCCGGCATAAATCCTGGGTTTCGGCCGTGTTTGGCCGACAGCCGGCATTTATACCAGAACAGGCTAACGGAATACTCTGCTGGAATGCGACTGCAACTTGTGTCTTCTTATGTGACAGAAGGGCTGTTGGGTCTTCTCAGAAACAGGGCTGCTATCTCTGCAAACCCCAGATCTATGTTCCTGTACTAAAGAAAAAACTAATTCCACCCAAATAACATTTTATAACAACTTCTTTGTTTTCTTACCTCATTGGTTTTTAAAAGCACATTAGCTTTGATGACCAGATAAAGAGTAGAAATAATAGCGCTTTAAAATTACACCCGGGTCAGAGGAACGCCCACTGAAGTCTCAAGGAATGAATGTATATCAGAGTCTTGATTAGCAATATCACAGTCTAATGAAGCATTCCCGTGACATTATCTTCATTCCACATCCCCATTGTTTGGTGAATTTATCTGTGCCACAGTAATTATCTCACCGTTTTATTTCATTGAAATCTTTCTTGAAGACATGCTCCCCTGCCAGTTCCTCATTAGCTTCTGCCTAACAGACATTTTAGGAGACTATTTTTAGTGCATTATTCGCTAATGCATACAACAGGGGAGACGGAACAACAAGCCCCAGTAGATGGCGAGGGTATGAACTACTTCAAAAACCTCTTTGGGCTTTATGCTAAGTAAACCAGGGCAGAAATTCCAATTATATATGCTGCGAGAATTCTTATCAGATTGATGACTTACTTAACAACACGTTCACCACTGTACCGGATACACAGGCATTAGAACTGCATTTCCACTACTGCGTAGGGGATGGAAAACACATTATCAGATTTTGAAATATTTCTAAGCCTCACATATCAATGACCCTTTCCTTGGTTACTGTAGAAACAACTAACAGTTCTATGAAAATCTCTAAGCTACATAATGTTGGTGGTGGGTGTTGACTAGAGTGAATTAATTCTAAAATTTTACCAAAATCTTTAAAAAAATTCTGAGTCTATTTGGGAAAACGAGAGAGAGAAAGGGGGAGAGGGAGACAGACAGAGAGAGAAGGAGAGGGATAGAGAGTTTTCCAGCCAGTCAGAGAACTTACGATTCTGGCAGAATTTATTTAGATCATAATAAAATCGGATGGTCAATTTGGTTAAATTTGTCCCAAATCGAATTTTAAGGGAATTATTAAATCAATGGAGTTTCTAATATTGTCTTCTGTCCTTTGTCCTATCTACTGCTCAAACGCTGGACCCGGACATGTCTGGTACATGCTCTCATGGGACTTAGTAATGACTGAAAGTATTTCTATGTTTAAAGGGTTTGTCCAGGATTAGAAATAAGGATTTGCTTTTTTACAGAAAGAGGGCCACTCTTGTATCAGGCTGCATCTGATACTGGAGCTCTTCTCCATCTAAATGAAAGGCAATAAACGGTAGACACATGGACTGTAGTCCTGATTTCGGAAACAACAAGCTTTTGCTTAATCTTAGAAAATTATACTAAGGCATGATTAGATATATTCTTTGTAAAACACAATATACAGGCTTAGTGGTATTGACATAGAATGTTGAACCAGGGATCTGTCCGTGGTTAGGAAGGAATCTTGTCACTTTATGGCATCCTGATCTATGGTGAGTAGTTGGGCCTGGTACCACAGGTCAATCCTTCAAAGTAAATGGGGCTTAACTGTAAGAAAAGCCGTGTAAGACAAAGTGACACATGGTGATATGAAAATGAGTTGGTGCAAAAGGCAAACTAAGCTCTTCAAAATCGGACAGAATCAGGTCTGCTACACCAAGTAACGGCACAAGTAAACATGACCAACCAACAAGATCCTGTAAGCTGCTCCAAAAAGTACTCTGCTGTTAATTTAAAAGGGTTGCCAGAGACTTTAAAGGCATTATTTAAAAAAAAGAAAATAAAGTAATGCATGCCATTATTTAGGATGGTACAGTTCAAGCCGATTTGACCACTGAGGCCCTTGATTGGCTGCAGTGGTCACTGCACTCAGCTGCTTCCTGGTCCTGCAGTGACCAGAAGCGCCTATGAACGGAGCAATGGAGAGATAGTAGACAGATGAGTCTTCCTTTTCATGTTCGGGGGCACAGGTCTGGTTTTGGCACAGAGGCTGAACAACCCCTTTAACTACTGTATATCAATGAAAAAAATGCGGTAGATGGGATTTTAAATAGTTACCAATAGTTATTTCATTTCCTTTTACACGATTTGTGCTGTAAAGCAACTTTCATAAAATCTCGGGACACCTCATTAAGGTGCATCTGACTATATTTTTAGCATTCTCAGCTTAGTACACACGGAACAAACACAGTGCAACTTGCAATCATACTGTATGCCCTTTTGTGTCAATGTGAGACAGAGGTGTTGAAAACCTGATTATTAGTATATATTTCAGTAAACTTGAGTCCTTTAGAGGCTAAGTGTGAAAATCTCTGGATTCATGACAGCTAAAGGTGTGAGGCTATAACAAGTAATAACCTGCAAGGGCGGACAGCGTACAGTAGACCTGACTTCTCGTGGATTTCTCAACTTTCTTCGATCTCTCATTATACCCCGATCCCTGGTAACAGCTGCATGTAATATTTTTTCATACACTTTGTTAGGATGGCTGGGATTATCATTTTCATATGCTTACGCCAGACCTTTGGGAATAGTAGGATTAGTTAGATGTGGAGATAAAATATGTGCATCTTTCAGCTATTTTCTTACATCTTCAGCTAATCTAAAAAACATACTTTTGTGGATGGGACATGGTAATCTGATTAAGTGAGCTTGGCATAGAGGTAGGGCTGACAGGCGGTTTGTGTACCGGGTATGTCATTTGTATAAACACATGTTGCCTTCAGAACAAAATGATATAGTAAATGCATAAATCCTAAAATAAAAGTAAGATATTGATTTTAATCGGTTTTAATTCTTGAGTTAAAGCTCAATAAAGAAAAATAATGATTTGCTATCTCTATTATATAGGAAAATGTATACCTAAAAGCACAGAGTGTAACTGAACATAAGTTATTGATCTAAAATATACATGACTAAACTACTGTATGGATACAGGTAATGTAAGGAAAAAAGAAAAAAGGTCTCGATACGTTGCCTGGACTTCTCGCACTGCAGATCCTAGTGTAGTGATGTGGGTCAAGTTCAAGGGCAGTGTGGAGATTTAAAATTCTGATATGCTGATTACAAGTGTAACTGTTTGGACGAGGGGAGGAATTTTTTGAGTACTTACATTTCGTCCCGTGCTTGGATCTGATGGTGTAAAACCGCATGGTGTGAAAGAGGACCTCAGGAATATCTACAGGTAATGTAAGGTTTAGAATTTTGAACTAAGCGGTGTACATGGTATAATTTGCGTGGCCTGACACTACAATAGGCTACAGCCATTAATACTACTTTACTCCACTATCCTGAATTTTTTTTCCTATATTTTTTTTAAATTTTCAACAACAAAAGAGAACGAAAGGAAAAGGAAAGGGGAACAACTCCATTGTGCCCAAGTAATCATAAACGATATGAGTCCCATACAAAAGTCAGGAATCTATTTGGGACCATAGTTACAACATATAGCACAAAATGTATTAGGTAGCACAAAATGTGCATGAAAAAATAGCCTAATGGGGAAAGCGGATACAATATGAATCCTATAATGTTGCAATTTCCATGAATTAGGGCTCATGCACATGGCCTTTGCTCAGCTGTTCCATGCATTGGGGACCACAATTTGCAGTTCCCAGAGCACAGGCAACATCTGTGCGAATTCCGCAGATGGATCCAAACCCATTCAACTTACAACCCATTATGGATATAGGTGGTAAGTATTCCATACAATGTAAGTTCTTCATCCTGAACACTGCCCAGGAGTGGGGAACAGGCTGTCGGCAGAACAAGGCAATAAGAAATTTAACTGCTGTTAATAATTGAAGCAGCAACCCGGAACTTGACTTTCCCAAGTCCCAAGAGTTATACATTTAACAGAAAGGTTAATGGGTCTAAGGGGAGAGGAAAATAAAAAATATCCTGACATAAGGAATGGACCAACCACCAAATGGAACTGTTAGGTCTGCAGTTCGTGCCCACTGCCCTTCTGCTGTTCCTCAGGGGGAGAATGCTGTGCCACTCACCATGTCATCCGGCACGCAGATCAACAGCATCTACTCCATGTTGCAGTCTCCATCCTTGCCTAGTGGGCCCTTAGGGTGTGCACGCTCCCATGTGGACTTTTAAAGGGCCAGTATGCTCGCTCAATCAAGCCTTTAGGTATTTAAGTTACCTCTCTAGGTCGATGGGTGCCTGAGCTTTAAGATTCCTTATGCCCTGTAAAGGTATTTGGACTTAGCGCTTCTGCGTTTATCTTGTAATTTACATGTGTTATCCAGATTGCGTTCCCGTTTATGTTCCTGCAATGTACCCATCCTGCCTGTGTACTCCTGATCTCACAGTCCATCTTTCAGTTCAAGTCCATTTAAGTTGTCATAGTCTGTCTGTCCTTTCTGTGCTACAGTCTTGGCTCCTGCCTGCCTTGTTCCTGTATCCATCACTACCCCGGAACACGGAAGAGTTTAATATAATTAATTTGAAAGAGTCCCAGAGGCTTTTTACATGAGGAGATGATACGGAATGAATGCTCTTCCCAATCACTGCCCACATGCCATCAATCAACTGACAAACAAGCAAACAAACACCCTTTATGTGGTACTAAAAGTCATCATTTGTCAGCAACACATAGCCTGTGTAAACACAGAATGTGCTGCCAACAAATAAAAAACTTTATATGGATGAAAAATCGTATTGATGATCCCAGCACTCAAAGTGACTGCAAGTAATGGCACGTACCGAGCGCTGCATCAGAGAAATCTACTTGTGTAGAAGGACCCTTGGCATTGAATGCTAACATTTTGGTTATATGTAGCCACCACTAGAGGAGGCTTAGGAGATGACAGAAGATAGAATTAGATGCTGAACTCAAGACAAATTAAGTCTCCATTAAGCTCCCATGCTCCACCTGGTATATGTATGAAGTACTTTTCTTGTCCATCTTTATGACTGTGAGAAGAGATGCAGGGCATTTAGAGGTTTGAAAAACAAAAAATAGAGTGACAAATTACTGAATAAATCAGATCAGAATTTTGTATCTAAAAACAAAATAGTGTTCAAAGGTGAGCAATAGGGATGAATGAATTGAATCTAAATTTTACCAGAATTTTCAAATAAGTTCTGATTCTAACAAATTTTGTGTGATTCAGTTTGGGAGAATCGAGAGGAAGGAAAGAAGGAAGGACACTTGGGACATTTTTCATTTGGGACACAGTTATTTGAATCCGAATCTGCCGATTTGGCCAAATCTGACCCAAATTGAATTTTGAGAGATTCGCTCATCTGTAGTGGACATTTACTTTTATCTTAAAACCATAACTTCCTACCTCCATGCAGAGCTTTTTTTGTGATTCTGTTACTCCACAATCAACCCCGTTGATTTAAACTAGGCTGCAGCATTCAACTGTGCCACCATCCTGAGCATGGCAATACAGTTGAATACAGGAGGAAACTTTCTTCTGCCAGCCAGATGCATAATTAATTAATGCTCCTAGCATTAATTGATGCTGAGAGAATCAGATCATTAAGTACTTGGCCGACGGCCATGCGGAGGGCTTAGGTGGTCCCCTGGTTGTTGGCCCACCAGGAAATGTCCCTGTAGGGTCTATAGCCAGTCCATCCCTGTGCAATTTAATGAGTAAATTGACAACTGAGTGGTCTCCAGTGGGGTGTGAACCAAAACCACTCAGGCACTGTCCAATCAGTGCAGACAGTTTCAGATACATTATAATTATATAAATATCTAATATTCAAAATCAGTTAGACCGATAATTATGCAAGCAAATTTGTTATAGTGTCTGCTTACAACAATCTGAATTAGGAGCAGATAGTTTGTCTCACATGGATCTGGTTATAGATGGCACTGGTACAAACAGACTGTTTACACATGGCACAGAACACAATACAATTGTACATTGCGTCTTATTCCAAGCGATGAAAACATGTTCTTCACATATCTGACATATTTATTTCTGCAGTCACAGGATTCGCAAAAACCAGGGGTGATGACAAAATCATAAGGAAAAAAAGAGAGTTATCTCTGATAGGTTTCTGTTTGACAAGTGTGAAGTATGTCATCGGTTGTCAAGTCCTATCATTAACACAAGTTCTCTGCTTCTTCTAGGAAGAACAGAAAACAGATGTTTAACTCTTAAAGTTGTTCTACTGCCTACACACAGTGGAGCTCCTCGTGACTCACTAAAGTGACTACCTGACTGCACTCTCATGCTTGTTAGAATTCTGATGCACATGCCATGTCCAGCATTTATTAAAGCAACCCTCGGTTAGAGAAACAAACAGAACACATGTATTGTGACATCCTTTTCATCTTTCCGTTACAGATCTGCCAATTGTACGGGTCCTTTTCTACCATCCAAAAAGACTGCTTCTTAGACTACATGATACATACTATGAATTTGGTAGTCCAAGTCACTTCCTGTTTTCCCAGCCCTGCTCTTGGATTTGCCAGCACTGCTCACATTAGCAGCGATGACCAATCCGAGTGTGGCAGGAGATGTCTTGGACAACCAAATGCACATTATGCATCATGTAGTCTGGGAAGTGATGCAGCCATCTTCGGTGGTAGAAGAAGAGCCTGGGAATTGGCAGATTTGTAGCTAAAGAAGATTTAAAAGAACCAAGTGTTCATTCCCTGTTAAAATACATTTTCTTTATTGAAGTGTAGGGTTACTTTAAATGTCTTAGACACTTTTGTGTCTCACTCACCTTTTTGGAAAAGGTGTGGCTTAGCAGAAATAGGGCTGCAACTTTTGTTGTTCTGAAATTGCACCTGAATTTGGTGCTAAATTCTGGCACAAAGTAAGCTAACTAATAGGTGATATAAACTTATAGGGTAGGGTATGAAAGGCATTGCACCAGAAAATTGCAGTGTGTTTGGCTGTTTTGTAAATGGAGTAGCCTTTTGTGACAATCTTTATGTGGTTTGTGCCATAGCAGGAAGCTTGTTCTTACAAAGGGTGAAAAAAATCTAAATGGTCAAATCACCCTTTTTTGGGCACTTTGCCTTCCTAAAAACATTTAAGAAAAAGTTATCAAAATTTTGTACAAACTCCAAAAATATCAATAAAAACTACAATGCTTCGTAGACAGCTTGATAGCCATTTAGGAGTCAGGATATTGTCTGGTCTATTAGGCTGTGTGCGTGAAGCACAGACTCCATTGTGAGCTCAGCCATTGATATGAAAGGTGTATGCCACTTCTCTGGCAGACACCTATTGAAGACACAAGCCAGCCTTCTTTAAGACTTTGCAGGGATAATTTAGGGATATATTCAGTTAGGCAGATTGAATAACTAGGTACAATGCATCTTGTCTGCTCTCTGTGAGTATCTCCTTTAAGGCAGTTTTTCTCCATAGTGGCAGCAGATAAACCCCTGTAGTTTTCAAGACCTGCAGGATGAAAATAAGCCATGGGTGCTCAAACATCAACACAGACACCATGACTCTACTGCAGCACATGAGGCAGAATAGCCAGATCCAGTGGGAAAATAGAACTGGACAGTAATCAGAACAAGACTGTCCTCCTTCTCCTGTCTTCTTTGTGGCAGCCAGGCCCCATCAACATTCTGTACATTGTTACTGTTTCTGCCGCTTAGACTGCTCATCTTCCTCCTCCACTCCGCTGTCAGTCATTGATAAAGGAATGTGGGGCCAGGGAACAACTATACACAGCAATCAATATGATGGTCTGCAAGCTGAACGCTCACTTGGCCGAGTTTCTGGTCGTGCATTTGCTGCCACACCACTTAGTGGATTCCGCTAAAGTTAAGCAGTCAGGCATGTGTCTCACATACTCAGGCCCTTCAAAGAGACCAACAGGTTTGTCAGTAGGAACAACTGCAGCATCAAATATGTCATCCCTCTGATATTTATCTTAATGCATATTATCACACTGATGCAACAAGGGCTAGCGGAGGAAGAACAGCTTCCACATCTTGGTGGCCATCCTGTAGATGTTGGGGACCAACACTGACAAAATATCATGGAGAAGCAAGTAAAAGACGAGGAGGAAAGGGATCAGCAGCTACCTCGGGAGGAGGAAGAGGAGTTGGTGGTGGAGTCGCATGAAGTTGGTGGTGATGATGATCATGATACTGGCCATGATGACCAATGATCATAGTAAGGAGTGGAGCCAGAAAGAACTGGGTAATTAGGCACTCTGGCGAGCAAGGCAAGCTGTAAGCTTGCTTATATACTGACAGGCATATCATTAGCATCAAGCAAACCAACGATTACTGGATAGCCATTTTATTAGACCCTTGCTATTAAAGCAAAATGGGGGAATGTTTTCCTTTTGCTAAAAGGGAGGCAACATTGTTGCATTGCCAGGATACCCTGTGTACACAGCTTATCACAACATTTGGCTAACGCCTGTTGCCCGCATGTCCGACCAGGAGTCTCCTCTCTGCAACCCATAAAGTCACCCACCTCCCGCCAAAAGCCGCGGCAGCACAAGCAGCAGCTAGTTCAGTCTCATGGACATGATGGAGCAGTTTTTTCACGTGCTGCCTCAGGCTGAGGTAAATGAGCATATGGAGACATACTGTCTTAACACCAGGGTTCAGTCTGACCTTTCTGCAGCACATTCCATGTTGCCTGACCCCATAGACTTCGGGGCAGGCAGATTAGAACAATAGCTGGAATTGACCCAGTTTACTCTTGCTGTACTGTCTTGTCCAGCTTCTAATGCCATCTCAGGGAGGGTTTTCAGCAAGGCAGGTGGCATTCTCACACCCAAACAGACAATGTTGTTCTTCACAACATCACATTATTCAAAATGAATGACCTGTGGATCAGTAAGCATTTTCACACACCTGCAACTGAGGCCAATGAATAAATCTGCTGTTGTTGAAAGTGGCTATTTATGGCCGGCATGATCATGCAACAGCCACTGTCTGCCTGTCATTATGTTCCACACTGTATGGCTGCTGCTTCCACAGCTGCTGCTCCCCCTACTGCCACTATCCTTAATCGTACACAGTTGCACATCTACTGCCTTGCCACTACTACTACTACCACTACACAGTCACACATCTACTAACTTGTCTCTTCCATACTGTGCTGCTACTGCTGTGGCTACTGTTGCTGCCACTGTTACCCCTAACCAACTTAACCCTTCCACTTGCACACTAAACTTACAAAAAATATAGATAACTTTTAGAGGCTTGTTAAGAACAAGCTACTCTTTCTATTGACAATATTGTGTGTATAAACACATCCCTTGTTAAAGCATGATTTCTAGACGCTTGTTCAGAACATGACACTTTTTTCCGATAACACCATATGTGTTTAAACACTATCTGCACCAATAAGGAACAACTTTTGGCGTGTTTTAATTTTTAAAAATCATTACAAGTTTGGTTTTTAACAGGATGTTTGTTAACACCGTCAGCAATGTGTTTAGCCTTAGCTTTATATCTCAGTGTTAGTCTGACATTATTTACTATTGCTGTTATTGACCTAAAGAGCTTCAAAGGTGGGGACGAGACAAAGAGAGAAAACATTTGAAAAACAAGAGAGAATGAAAATGAGCAATAGGGGACCTCATAGTGTCATATACCAACTGGAGCAGTTTTGATTTGGGTAGAATCGATTCGGCCAAGAATCACATTTTTTGACCAATTCATTAGAATCGGACCGGAAACAAATTTTAAGAAATTTGATTATCTTTAGTGTATGTCTTTAAAAGTCAACAAAATATAATTACCAAACTATGACCTCCAGTTTACCTTCTAATTTACCAACATAAATCATTTTGCACAGATGATACCATTATAAAAGTCCAGTAACTGTTTAAAATCTTAGAATGGAAATGTAGAAATCTACTTGCCCTAGTTTAGACACAATTCATCAGTTCTAGCTGCCATTTTTTTTATTATTTTTCATCCTTGACTGAACTGTGAGTTAGGCTGGCCATACACATAGCCAACAGCGATATCTCCCGGCTCCTCCAACACATACACATTCAGCTTACATGTGTAAGGTGGGAAAGCCACTGCCATACACCTCTGACTTGCAGCTTATCTCCCTGAGAACAAAAGCATCATACAGTTGACATCCAATCCTTATCTATACTGATATCCACCACAGGGAGAAGGTTTGGAGACCCCCATACACATTGGCCAACATTTCTATTTTAGCTTAAGTAAAGAAAACATCTGATTGCATTTATGTTACATTGTAATATTGATGGCTAGGGCTACACCGGGGACAATTTGCAACATAGTTAATAGGGAAACATTTGAATTGTGGTAAAGCCACAATTTTACTGAGACTTGCTAATGATGTTAAAGCATGTCAGCCTGGAGCTGTGATGTAAAAGTGACTCTGGTGGACATTACTGTTACGGATGTGGTCAGGTGTATGTCGTGAATCTGAAAATGCCAATTAGGTCATTTTAACTCAGCTGCATCAAACATGGTGGACTCTTAGGGTGACCCTACACATTAGACATCTGAACCCACCAATTTCTGTGGGAATGGCCAACCATTGAACGTGTATGAAATGTCCGTCTGACATTTGTTCAGCATAAGTCAGGAGAAAAAAGGAGCAGGCATGTTGAATTATAACATAGTCTATGGAAAGATACACCGCCAGAGGTGCATGTCCATGGGGAGTTCATTGGGAATAGCTGTCGGCAGAACAAACATTTGACCAAGAAATACTGAAAATATTTGGCTACCTCCAGAGAGCCATGAGAGGGTTTTCTATGATAAGCTACGGGATATCATGTTCTTGCACTAATTCCTCCTGTTTTTCATATCTGCCCTTTTTTAAACTTTCCATCAGTTGCTAACCTGAATTAACCTTCAAATGACCTTTAATGGCCACATTTGGGACTCTTTAGGCCCTGTAAACCATGTTTCTGTGTACTTTGAGCATGATAAATTCTTCTGATGAACGTGAACTTCAGCAGAATAGTGATAAGAGATTCATCGCTGCAGTGAATGGCTCCTGCAGGCTCTGTAGAAAAACAAATGATTTAACAGTAATCCTTAATCAGGGCGTAGATGGATGGGTTTAGACTATGTATCGTCAAGGGCAGGGCTGCAGTTACAATATTCATTTTTCTCTTTCTTATTTCAATGATAAGAGTAATGAGATATGTTCATTCAACTGCAAAAGCAATTTACCAGACTCCGGGAAAATCTTATGTTGGAACCATAAACTTAATTGTTAGTATTTCTACTGCCATTACAGAGGACAAACAGAGGAGCTCTCAAAGGCTTTACATATGAACGGAGCAGAACATGAGCCTCGCACTTACTTTCAACAGCCATATGTATTGTAAAGCTGTACAGATGACCTACAGTGATGAGGAGTTTGGGATGCGACAGCTAGTAAAACCTCAGACAGGTGTGTACAGCATATCAGTGGCTTTTGGTTGTACAACTACATGACTCCAATCATCTCAATTAATTGTCGACATACAAGGCACAGATGTCTAGGCAGAATTTTGGACATCAGCAGCTTTAGAGGACTGTAGGGTGATCCACAACATCTCTAAGGATCTACTGTAAATGCAAAAAGTATAGTATATTGGGGGTAGACAAATGGGGGAAAATATTCTCTACCAGTGTTTATTGGTTGGTATATAATATCAGTATTTAATATGTATCTGTATATACAAATTCTGCAATAGAATAGACAGCAAACTGCACTGTAAAATAAATATATATATACTAGAAGAACCGACTGCCATCTGTTGGTTGGAAGTGGTACTGGTCACAAAAAGGCATGATTATCTGAACGACTTTATACTGTACGTCAAACATCTATTTAGGTTATAAATAGGGTTGAGCAAATTGAAGTATCCAAAGTGGACTTCGATGCGAATTTGAGGGAAAATTCGATTTGCTGCCAAGCCGAATTTCCTCGTGCTTCGTGGTAACAAATCAATTTTCCTTGAAATGGTGTAAAAAAATTAAATAAAAAATAAACATTCTCACTTCATCCGTTTGAGCGCGACGAGTAGTAATGGATGAACATCGTCCGGGACAGTTAGCGAACGCGATCAAATGTTCATGAACCGCAAGTTCGCGGTGGGCCCAATTCACTATAATGGTAGGCGAACCTGAAAAACCTTTAGCTTATATCTGAAGCCACCAAATACTTAGTAGAAGTGTACAAATAGTACCACAACATGGACAGTGACATACTAGAGGGGGGATCAATGACAAAAATTCCAACAAAAAATATGTATCTTAATAAGGTGAAATTTTTATGCGTCTTAAAGGTAAATTCTCTGGAATGTGCCCTGCTGGAGCCTAGAAATTTTTTATTTTAGGCCACAGGAGTGCAGACCTTAAAAATTAGGCATTCACCTGACATAAAAGAAATTCTGATTATGTGGCTCGAGGTACATTATGCGGTCAATGGACAGAAATTTGACTGCAGGCCACTGGACTACAGGTCCCAAAGATTAGGCATTTACCGGACAGAAAAGATCAAGTGAGTATGTGGCTGGAGGAAGATTACACGGTCAATAGATATCAATTTTACTGAAGGCCAGTACAAATACAGGTCAAATACATATGTTTAAAAGAACTAAAAATATAAAATTGGATTTAAAGGGAGTCTTTCACGCAGATTCACCCTATTAACCTAATAACAGTGTTATGTCCACGGCATCCACCCTATTAAAACTGTGCTTACCGTTAGTTCCTTGCTAGCATCGTTGTGCAGAAAAACACTTTTAATCCGTATGCAAATGAGGCTTTGAAGGTGCCCAGGCCCCTGGGTCATTTTCATACGAAGCCACTCCCTCTCCGCCGCGTCTGCCCGCCCTTAGTCTCTGCTCTAACCTCCCTCCTCCCGTCCAAAATCCCACGCATGTGCCGATGAACGCGATAACGCACGGTAAACTGCGATGCCCCGGCCCGACTGTGCTCGTTCATCGGTGCATGCGCGGGATTACGGATGGGAGGAGGGAGGTTAGAGCAGAGACTAAGGGAGACGCGGCGGAGGGGGAGTGGCTTCGTATGAAAATGGGCACCTTCAAAGCCTCATTTGCATACGGATTAAAAGTGTTTTTCTGCACAACAATGCTAGCAAGGAACTAACGGTAAGCACAGTTTTAATAGGGTGGATGCCGTGGACATAACACTGTTATTAGGTTAATAGGGTGAATCTGCGTGAAAAACTCCCTTTAAAACATCACTAACGAAATCCCCCCTCTTCAAAAAGAAACCTAATGATAATAGTTGAAATGGGGTAACACGTGGTCGTCACTGGTGTTAAGGGTGCCGTGGCCATCTTGATTGAAAATCCCCCTCAAAATCTTGTGTGCATTGACATATGACATCACCATGCCATACAGCGCAATGATGTCATCACACACCATGCAAGGTTTTGCGCAGGATCTACCATCAAGATGGCCGTGGCGGTCTCTTCGTACTCAAACGGATGAGGTGAGTATTATTTTATTTATTTTAACCCCTGAACGGCCTCCAATTTTACATCAGATGCCGTGATCAGCGATGAACGTGGCATCTGAGGGGTTCAATGACAGGGGGGGAGGGGTAGTACAATCACCGTTCCCCATCATTGCGCCCACTACTTACAAAGAAATTAGTTTTGTGACAAAGTAATTCGTCATGAAGTGAATTTCTTTGTGAAATTCGACGAAGCAGCCGAATCGAAGTTTTTTTATAACTTTACTCAACACTAGTTATAAATAATTGACAACTATATATGAACACGCTCAGCATTTGCCTTTGAGTCTTCTTTGGAGGAACTATAGAAGTTTGAAAGATTTCCTGAACCCTCCAACATATGTCACTGTATAGACACACATACCCATCACTTATCGGCATCTACTGTATATTAAAAGGCATATACTTATTTTTTTTTTGCATACAGTAATTTGTGGTATGCTCCTACATAAAAAAAAGCTCAGACAACTATGATTTTCTATACATAAAAAAAGAAGAGTATAGTAATATATTCCAGCCCGATTTAAACCAAAAGTTGACTCTTTTTACCTTCACTGGGTGAATAGGGGCCTATAGATACATCTGATTTATGCACCAGGAATTGCCAACAGAATAAGAACATAAGCCCTTACCTAGGAGATATATCTGATATGTCAGAAGAGGTTGTCCTATTGTCAAGGAAGCTGCCCGATTGGTCCAAACAGATCGTTAGAGCTTCAGATGTAGAACATAGCTGAGCCAAATCTGGCAGAGCGAAAGGTCTTCTTTGTTTTCTGTATGCTCTGGCTAATAGAGGATGTCCCAAGTCCATGTGGAGACTTCCATATGCTCTGATTGATCACATGGACATTTAGGTGCACAAAATAGGGCTTTGCTAAATTTTTGCCCTCACTTAGCTTTTGCATTTTCATACCACTCACTCCAGTTGTAAAAATAGCTGGGAAAGTGGGTATTGTTAGCTACGTGGCTGTGGTTTCACTCAAGATTTATCACTGTGACTTTTTTTTTTTCAATGGTCACAAACTCAGTCCAGTAGTGGGGGTGGCCTAAAAAAACTGGAGTAGCATTTCTAAAAAGATTATTTGCAAAAGTGGCCAGGATGAGGTTAAAAGATAAAAGGTCACAAAGTTTGTTGCAAATGAGCATTTGTGATCAAATTTATGACTTTTCTACACCACAAAACTGACGTAAAGCTTTAATAAATGACACCTGATGACTTCAAATATTATTCTCATGATAAACTCAGCTCAAAAGGTCTGGTTAGTGCAACCATTGCAGTAATGCAGGTTATGCCACATGCATATACTAACTAGACCTTGGGACAACTTCTGTAGTGATGCCGGTTATGCTACAGGTAAGTAAAACAACTTGGGACAACTCCTTTAGTGATGCTGGATATGCTACGGGTATATACTAGACCTTGCGACAACTCCTTTAGTGATGCTGGTTATTCTACAGGTAAGTACCACACCTTGGGACAACCCTTGTAGTGATGATCGTTATGCTACAGGTATAATCTAGACCTAAGGATAACCCCTTTAGTGATGCCAGTTATGTTACAGGCAAATACCACACCTTAGGACAACCCCTGTAGTGATGATCATTATGCTACAGGTATATACTAGACCTTAGGACAACCCCTGTAATGATGTCGATGATCCTACAGGTAAGTGCCACACCTTGGGACAACCCCTGTAGTGATGCCAGTTATACTACTGGTATATACTAGACCTTCGGATAACCCCTGTAGTGAAGAGTTATGCTACAGGTTTATACTAGACCTTATGACAACCCCTTTAGTAATGCCAGTTATGCTACAGGTATATACTAAACCTTAGAGCAACCTCTGTAGTGATGCCAGTTATGGTACAGATATATACTAGACCTTAGGACAACCCCTGCAGTAATACCGGTTATGCTACAGGTATATACTAGACCTTAGGACAACCCATGCAGTGATGCCGGTTATACTACAGGTATATATTAGACCTTGGGACAACCCATGTAGTGATGCCAGTTATGCTACAGGTATATACTAGACCTTAGGACAACCCCTGCATTGATGCCGGTTATACTACAGGTATATACTAGACCAGGGATGGGCAAACTAAGGCTCTCCAGCTGTTGTAAAACTACAACTCCCAGTATGCCCAGTCTGCCTATAGCTATCAGCCTATAGCAGGGCATGATGGGATTTGTAGTTTTACAACAGCTGGAGAGTCGCAGTTTGCCCATCCCTGAACTAGACCTTAGGACACCCCCTGTCGTGATGCCGGTTATACTACAGGTATATGCTAGACCAGGGGTAGGCAACCTCCGGCTCCCAGCTGTTGTGAAACTACAATTCCCAGCATGCTCCATTCATTTCTATGAGAGTTCTTAGAAGAGCAGAGCAAGTATGCATACTGGGAGTTGTAACAAATCACTGTGGAATTTATAGGGTTACGAAAAGTTTCAATATAGACATCACAGAGAAAAATGACTTTTCATATAAAACATAACTTTTACTGTTGTTAGTTAAAATAATACCCCTTCTTAGTATATATATTAGGCTACGTCAAATAATTAGACAAGGCCTTACTTGGACGTATCAGGATAATGTAGTCCGATGTATAGAAAAATTTGCGGCAACTTACAGTTAGATGACTGTGGACCTGGCCAAACGGTAGAAAGAGAGGTGGTGGATAAGGGGAAGGGAACAATATCCCTAATACAACCCTCAATGTACCCCTGCCTACAGGCGGAGCACCCGCCCCGAAAGGGGCGACCCCACCTCTCGGTGGCTAAACCCTCACTGTCGCCTATTGATACCCTGCCTAAACGGATCAATGATGTTCGTCCCTTCTTTGGCAATATGTCCCGACGCGTTTCCCCAGACGTAGTCAAGGCTGGTTCATCAGGGGACTCAGGATAGTTGGTAAATTCTTGCAGGTTTCAATAGATAGATGCCCAACTGATAATAGTGGGCAAAGCTCTGATAGTTGCATAGCAGACCTCCTGGTGTCTTGCCAGGTCCACAGTCATCTAACTGTAAGTTGCCGCAAATTTTTCTATACATCGGACTACATTATCCTGATACGTCCAAGTAAGGCCTTGTCTAATTATTTGACGTAGCCTAATATATATACTAAGAAGGGGTATTATTTTAACTAACAACAGTAAAAGTTATGTTTTATATGAAAAGTAATTTTTCTCTGTGATGTCTATACTGGGAGTTGTAGTTTCACAGCAGCTGGGAGCCAGAGTTTGCCTACCCCTGTACTAGACCTTGGGACAAATACTGCAGTGATGCAGGTTATACTACAGGTATATACTAGACCTTGGGACAAATACTGCAGTGATGCAGGTTATACTACAGGTATATACTAGACCTTGGGACAACTACTGCAGTGATGCCGGTTATGGTACAGGTATATACTAGACCTTAGGACAACCCCTGCAGTGATGCCGGTTATGCTACAGGTATATACTAGACTTTGGGACAACTACTGCAGTGATGCCGGTTATACTACAGGTATATACTAGACCTTGGGACACCCCCTGTCGTGATGCCGGTTATACTACAGGTATATACTAGACCTTGGGACAACTACTGCAGTGATGCCGGTTATACTACAGGTATATACTAGACCTTGGGACACCCCCTGTCGTAAAGCCGGTTATACTACAGGTATATACTAGACCTTAGGACAAACCCTGCAGTGATGCCGGTTATACTACAGGTATATACTAGACCTTGGGAAAACTACTGCAGTGATGCGGGTTATACTACAGGTATATACTAGACCTTAGGACACCCCCTGTCATGATGCCGGTTATACTACAGGTATGTACTAGACCTTGGGACAACTACTGCAGTGATGCCGGTTATGCTACAGGTATATACTAGACCTTAGGACAACCCCTGCAGTGATGCCGGTTATGCTACAGGTATATACTAGACCTTAGGACAACCCCTGCAGTGATGCCGGTTATGCTACAGGTATATACTAGACCTTAGGACAACCCCTGCAGTGATGCCGGTTATGCTACAGGTAAATACTAACCCTGTTAGGCTGCAACATAATGGAAGACCTGAGTCTGAAGAGAGAGCAGCAATTGAGGGGAACAGCTGTTCACGATCACTCGTACAAACAAAGTTCATTACTCTCTACATTTGGGGAACAGCTGGGATTTCTATAATATCAGCAGTTGCGAGCTTCAAATGGCCATAGAGAAGTATAAAATTATGAAAACACTATCATTTTTTACTGCACAAAGTGTTCTGTTGAATTTCCTTTATAATAGGAGTCGATGACTCTGGTGTAATGATGCATATGGGTAATTCATATTAAAGGCAACAGGAGGAAATCTGAGTAGTATCATTTGCAGTCAGTCAGGAATGTTTGACAGCGGGGGTCATCTGAAGATCGCGTTGCTCTGACTCTTGCTTAGCGGGACCTGCTTGAAACTACAATGCACATTTATTCACTCCAAGGCGTCTTGACAAACGTGCAAAAGTTCTCCAGAACAGAACAGTATGGAAGATTTTAATAAGTCCTAACACATTTTTACAGTCAGGTTTATGAAACAGAAGAAAGAAATGAAAGAGAGATTCGTGCAGGGCTGTCTATGTTAATGGTGGTACGATGAACTTGTAATGGAAGCTGTTTCAGGTTAAAGTACCATAAAGTGAGAACAGTGATGTAACTGTTATATGGTAAGAAACGGGACATATGAATTTATAACAAGGTCCCTATGTCTACACTTCAGCATGTGAAGTCATTGGCTGGTTGACTTTATGGTAAAGGTTAACCAATAAAGGCCATGGACCGTGGTGTAACTAGCCATAGCGGCAGACTATGCGACTGCTATGGGGCCCAGGGCAAGAGGGGGCCCAGTTGGGATCATCTCCTCTTTTACTGGGGGTGAAAACTTGGTCAAAACTCTACCCTCTAGTCTAAAGGAACACCTTTTAGCAAATGAGACAGTGGGGAAAAAATGGCCCAAGGGTCATTGAAAGGGTTTAGGCAGAAACCCTTCTGTCCTGTGTGGGCGCCTGGTATTATCCTTTCTATGGGGCCCTTACTTCTCTCTATGTATGCCACTGGCCATGGACAATTTATTTTTCCATCCAAATTGTTGTCTGCTATTTCAATGGTGACTTTGATATATACATAGTATGACTTATAATCCCTTACAAGAGTAAACCAGTAACCAGCCTGCTCCCAGAACCTGCTCAGAATAAACAACTTCTATCAAAGTGAGGAGGCATCTGACATGGGAGCAGAACAGAGCTAGAAAAACCCTTTAAATGTTGCCAATTATGCTTCCAAGAGTATTCTTAGGAAGCCTCAATCACGTCATCTTCTTATGATCTGGAAAAACTCAAGCTCAAGTATTATCACCTCGATGTTCTAAAAGTATCAGGAGAAAACGGACTTATCTCCAATTCATTCAGGAGTCTGATTTACATCTGGGACTTGAGCGATTTTTTTTTTCTTCACTTCTTCTTGGCTATTGAACTATTGTGTTAACTCGTGAAATCTTTGATAATTGCAATTGTTTAAGAGTCAAAAACTCAACTTATCCAGGTACGAGGGTCTGTCTCATGTATAATGGGCTGCAGCTGTGAAAACAATCCCTAAGCCATCCATACGCTATATCATGTCATCGGTGGACGTTTAATAAGCCTACTATCTGCTGAACCTTTTTATTAGGACCAGTGGGAGGAAAATAAATATATCAAGCACGGAACATCTGAGCCTGAGATATTATACGCTTTTTTAAAGACACATATTGTGGCTCGTATGTGTTCTACGGCCAGGCCATAAACCAAGAAAATGGCCATAAAATACATTTAACATTATCTTTATAAGTAGATGCTTCTAAGCACTAAATTATTTGGCAGAAGTTATTTAATTCTGACATATTTAATGACTAAGGAAAGAACACCGCATCTGTGGCGACTACATACTTGTACGATTGCTCCCCTGAGCTCAGAAACATGACTGCGATGAGTAACTTAAGCATTTTGTAAATGGTTCCCCATAATATCAGACAGGTTAATTGTTCTGCCGCTCTCCAGGCCATGTGGAGAGGTATCTGAATCCATATAATAGCTACACGTTATTTTCCACCTTTCCTCTAGATGCTCTCAAAAATTCATTACACTAATATTTCACTTGTTGAGAAAGGGAGGACATGGGGTTACAGAGTCAAATTATCAGGTGGAATGAGGAAGAAGAACTGGTCCAAAGGTTAGGAGGAGTCTGAAGCTCCCTTCTGTGCATTAGATCAGAGCTCAAACCTTCCTCCATGAACACAGCACATAAACCTTTTATTTCAAGGGAACCTGTCATCAGGACGTGGCCCACCAAACCATCACCAAAGTGTTATCCATTAAGCGTAGTCCACAGAGTCAGTGTTTGGTCGGTGATTTCCATCAGTGGTTGTTCACCAAATCCAGGAGTAAAGCCTACATAGGGATATGGTGTAATGGAAATATCTGCACCTATTCTGGACCTCTGACCTGCAACTGGTATTGGTTGACAATCACAGACGTGTGAACAAGGCCTTACAATAATGATCTTCGTTCTACTTCCCGTTTCTGCATAATGAGGTAGAAGAACGTTCATTGATGCATCCCCATGCCAGGAAGGAGTCCAGGGGGTGCGGTCTCTCTGTAGTCATCACAAGCCTCCTAAAACTCCTTGCCTTCAACTGCAAACTGTGCATGCACCGAATGACATTGTAGGCGGCGTGTGACAATGTACCTACTCTGCAGGATGTCAATCATACCAAGAGAGGAACCAGTCAGCATGACTCCTCAGAAGGGCAACTCCGCCCCTATGACTCAAATTTGTTTTCTTCATTATGCAGAAAACGTCCAGAAGATAGATCTTCACTGTAAACCTGGTATCATAATGGATAAAAGGTTTGTGGCGTTTTGAGGGCTAAATTCCGATGACAGGTTACCTTTAAAAAGAATTATATACAGAACTGAAATGAATATTATTATTATTATTTATCATATTATACAGTGCTATTATAGTAACAGTGACATTGTGGCAGCACTGTGAGGCCAGTGTATGGCAGTATTATAAGGGCACTTGCATTGTAAATGTTGCTTTGTGGGATGGTATTTAAGAGGTATTCTTATCCTATAGTTATGGAATATACTGTATAGCTAGGATACGGCATCACTTTGTGGTAGTCAGGTCCAACCTCTGTAAGCCCTACCAATCCTTAAAGTAAAGAGGCCACAGTACTGGAGTAGACCTGGACCCCCTTTCCTGCGTAGTACTGTAGGCCTCACAGTCACTTTCCTGTGCAGGGAGCTGCAGTTGGCTTCTGTCACCTGAATGGGGCTGTGCATCCGGTCCTATAGACCAGATAGCTGTGGCATCGCTGTGCAGCGAAAAACACGAAAGGTGCAGTAGAAATATATACCTGTCCCTGGGTGAAGTCATACAAAGAGAGGACAAGCTCTGCGTGTACAACATAGCAAACGTTAGGATGCTGAGGTTTTGTTCCCACATGCGGTCAGGACTTCTATCGTGCTTTACAGCAACAACAGCTCAGTTTGCGGCACTATTCCTGTCACTATAAAATGCTAGAACCCATCACAGATGACATAGTCCATTGTCAATAGAAGTCATGAGCCCAGTGTGAACAGAGCCAACACAAGAGCCTGCACTTGCTGTGTATAACCGCACCGTACTACCATTTCCTCTGGTGGGTATAGGTATACCAGTCTGCCACAGTTTATGGCTGATCCAAAGTTTTTACAGGATCTACAGCCCATGTTTTAAATTCTGGAAATTTTATTAAATCAATGCTGTGACTAAGAACGGGAAGTCACATTTTCCCAAGACCATTTAGCAGGATCATTATGGTCTGATTTTCATTTCCTTCTTTTATTAAAAATGAAAAATTATCTCATTTTATGGACAGATTCATAAAAATAATTATAATGTTTGAAAGCAAGAAAAAGAAAGAAAAGGAAAGAAAGAATAGATAGATATGAGATAGATAGATGTATGGACTGACCGACGGATAGTGAAGAAACTGGGTGCAATCCTTTCAAGACCGCTGACTAATAGTCCAGAGATTCAACTTTAGAGATAAAGCAGCGCTCCAATGTAGGTAAAAGGGTGAAAGACCTGCTTGAGAAAGGCACCACTGAGCTCGGTAGAAACGTTGTGTTTTGGGGTAATAAAGTGGCTCCATCACTCTTTTACCTACATTGGAGTGCTGCCTCATCTTTCTAGATAGATAGATTAGAGATAGATAATAGATAGATAGATAATAGCTAGACGATAGATAGATAATAGATAGATGATAGATAGATAGATAGATAGATAGATAGATGATAGATAGATAGATAGATAGATAGATAGATAGATATTAGATAGATAGATAGATGATAGATAGATAGATAGATAGATATTAGATAGATAGATAGATAGATAGATGATAGATAGATAGATAGATAGATAGATATGAGGTAGATAGATAGATAGATAGATAGATATTAGATAGATAGATAGATAGATAGATTAGATAAAACACTGTCTGTCTATAGTCCTGAATGACAGGATTGTCTATTACTTTGGTAGATTCGACCTTCAGAGCTCATGGATCTGTAATGGCTGCCATATTGGATATCGCCCGGCTTTCCCAGAAGATATAACTAATAAATTGCTGAACAGATTATTTTACAAGGTGGTAAGACGGTTCTCTTCACAGGCAGGACCAGCATGCCGCATTAATATCCAGAAATCAGAGGTACCTCAACTTATTTAGTTTAATAAGTCAACTGCTAAATTCCCCGAGATTTCATTACATACAGCATTCATAAATACATATATTTTGATAATTTCCTAGATTAAGTAAAGTGCTATTTTGGCAGGGATAGAAAGCTGAGGGCTTATGCGGGAAATACACCCATAAAGCAGGGCTAGATTTAGTGTGTTTCTTATAACTGTTGTATTATTTTATGCTCTCGTCATCGACACTCATCGCGTGTTTTGCCATAAACATATTAATGTTATATAATTACATGCCCTTGGAGCTCTTATATCAGGTTTTACCCAGACAACCCTTTTTCTGATAGCTCAGTCGTTTTAGGCTACTTTCACACTATCGTTAATATTTTCCGGTATTGAGATCCGTCATAGGGTCCCAATACCGGAAAAAAAAAACTTCCATTTTGTCCCCATTTATTGTCAATGGGGACAAAACGTAACTAAACAGAACGGAATGCTCCAAAATGCATTCCGTTCCGTTCTCATTCCGTCCTAGGATGCGGAGCATTTTCTCTGACACAATAGAAAACGGATCCGTCCCCCATTGACTTTCCTCCTGAAAATGTATGAATATATTGCCTACTGGGTGCTGCCATGCCCATTGTTGGTGAGGAGCGAAGTATTGAAAAATTCAATTCAGCTGCTTCACCGAAAAGTAAAAAATAATTTGCTTTGTGACGAATTACTTTGTCACAAAGCGCATTTCTTTGTAAGGAAATGTGCAATGATAGGGCAATTGCGCCGTTCCCTGTCACTGTACCCATAGATGCCGCGTTCATTGCTGATCGCGGCATCTGACAGCAATAATCCAGTGTAAAATCTAAAAAGAATTTATAAAATCATACTTACCTCATCCATTTGATCATGAAGGGCAGGCTGCCACCATCTTGACTGAAGATCTAGCGCAAAATCTCATGCGGCCCGTAATAACGTCATCACGTCGGCCAGCACGATGACGTCAACAGGATTTCGTGCAGGATCTTCAATGAAGATGGTGGCGGCCGGCTCTTCGCTCTCAATTGGATGAGGTGAGTATGATATTTTTTTTTTTTTACCGCCCTTTTAGGGAAAATGTATTTCCTAGTGCGAAGCACGAGGAGATCCAGCTTAGAGGCGAATCAAATTTTCCCTGAAATTCGGATCAAGTTCGAGTCGCTCAACCCTACCCATTGTCAGTAGGGCATTTCTCTACACAGTTGAAACTGCATCAAAAACTTCCCCAAAAACTACATGTGTAAATCCAGCCTAACAACACCAGATGGTATAAAGTTCTCTACAACATTAAAGGGGTTACGTCATAATTGAGGTAAGAAAATGAAACTCAGACATCATATAGTATGTGAGGATCTCCTTCTAAGAAACTTGTACCTCCCATGGATCCCGAGATCTTTCCATTCATCATTCCAACGGCTCTGCTAGATTCTCTTTGGGATGGCAGCTCAGAGGTTGTTTCCTTTCTCAGGGGACGTATCCTTTCTACCGCAACTTTCTCTCTATTACAGCACGGGGTTGTGTCCTTACTGCTGCAGCCCTCTCCCTATCACAGCTCAGGGATGTGTCATTTCACAGGGAGTGTGCCCTTTCTGCTGCAGCTTTCTCCCTGTAACTGTCATAGCTTTAACAACCTATATGGCTAGTGGCAGTTGAAGGATGGAACTGAGCATTTGCGACCATGATAGTAGGTGGACGTGCATATTACTAGATCGATTAAAAAACGCAGTCACCATTATAATGAAGCAAAAGCAACTGAAGCATTTCTGCAACAGAATTACATTACAAAAGTACCGTAACTGGTATATATTAAAATAAAATTTAATGACACGACCCCTTTAAAGATTCAGCATCATCCCAATGAACAGCAACCATTTGTGTCCTAACAGAATGAAAGCATAAAAGGGATAAAAACTGTAATATAGTGAGTATAAAATAATACCGTCATATGATGCCCCCTCTCATTGGTGTTAAGTATCCCTTTAATAAACCACCATCCTATTATATAAATTGCTGTGACTGATTCGCGGCTATTAAACTTCACTAAATACGGAATTTAAAGACAGTTAATGTTACGAGGGATATTAAGGGTCTCTTGTCTCCTGGAAATGTATCAGTCAATTTCCTGTGAAGTAGGCAGCGTATAAATAGCCTTATTCAGGATGTACGCAGTCGAGTCAGGTTTCCTAAATTGTAACTAATATCTTGCTCTAATTTCCTTGTGCTGCTTCCTAAATGTGCATTTTAAATGGGGGGAGCACTCTTAACATTGACCTGCGCAGCCTTAAATATTTCCCTCCACTGTAGCATTACCCAGTGATTGATTCGAAACTACTCGCTGGGAGCTGATTTAACAAATGGTAGTAATTGTGGATTCATTAAATGTTTTGTGGTAGCCGGGAAAACAAGACATTAGGAAGCTCTAAATCTTCATAATAAATCAGCGTCCTGTAGGTTTAGTGGTGAATCCATTACAGTAACCAAACGTTGCCTTTACTCGTCAGGTCCCGTCTACCGGAAAACCTAAGTGTCTACCCTGAATGGCTCTCAACGAGTGACGTTAAAGTTGACTTCCTCCAAAAATACAGAAATCAGTCAATATCACTCTTCTCTGTTAAAGGAGTATTCTCTCTCCGGCACAACTTTTTACCTAATTTCCACTGGTTACAATCTGATAGTGTTTAGCTTTCTCTCCCCCGATTCCATTGCCGGTGGTCACACATGGACAGCACTGTAGGGTGGCAGCAATGAGGAGGAGACTTAGGGTACTTTCACACTTGCGTTGCTTGCCGGATCTAGAAATCCGTATGCAAACTGATAGCATTTGTTTCCGGATCGGGATGCGGATCTGTCTGAAAAATGCATTGAAAAACCCGATTTGTCTCTCCGGTTTAATCAAGAAAAACGGCTCCGGTATCTATTATTTTCACATTTTTAAAGGTCTGCGCATGTGCAGACCGTGAAACCGGATCCGGCATTATTACAATTCAATGGAAATTAATGCCGGCATTCCGACAAGTGTTCCGGAATTTGGCCGGAGAAAATACCGCAGCATGTAATGGTATTTTCTCCGGCCAAATACCGTAAGAGGGACTGAACTGAAGACATCCTGATGCATACTGAACAGAATGCTCTCCATTCAGAATGCATTAGGATAAAACTGAAGCGTTTTTTTCCCGGTATTAAGCCCCTGTGACGGAACTCAATACCGGAAAACTTTAACGCTAGTGTGAAAGTACCCTTAAACAAACCTCATTCACACAGTGTGTAAAAAAATCTGCTGCGGAAATTGACCTGCCTTGCCTATTTTAAATTTGCAAAAAGTCAATTTATGCTGCGTATCTCTACTATGGCGCCACAGCATATCTACAGCGAAATTCATGTCAAATTTACAAGCACCACGCACAAATTTTGAAGCAGATTTGTTCCAGATCTTACTACAGAAATTCTGTGTGGTCGTCTCCTATATGGTCAGGTTCTAAGGACACAGGTTCCAAGTACATTTGATCCTTTCGGTCCCAACTGTGGGGCCCCGCCGGTCAGACTTTGGGAATAAGACCACAGGGCCCAGTCGTGATCCGTTTAGGTCACGGCCAGCTGAGGTCAGGAACCGCATGGCCAATTAGGCCACAGCTGCCTGATATTTAACTAAAGAAGACCGCACTGTATAGGCGGTCTGAACACTTAATGGCCATGCTGTATTGAAGGTGCCGCAAGGCCATTAAGGATTCATACCGCCTATACAGTGCGCACTTCATTAGTTAAATATCAGGCAGCTGCAGCCTAATTGGCCACGTGGTTCTTGATCGCAGCTGGCCTTGACTTGAACAGTTCACAACCTCGCCATGTGGTCACACACTTATGGTGGCCATCAAAAATTGTTAGCTTGACCAATTTCTGGGAAAGCTGTTAGACAGAACTGATGGACAAACTGAAGACAAAAGCTAGAAGACAAGTCATGGTGACCCCTATAGGTGATATCAGCTAGCTTTTGGGACTCGTGGTTTAAGTTGGACATACATCTTCTATACCTGTTTGGTGGACAGCTGTCCCTTCTGAATTCACCATATACATGCACATTGACTTTGGCCGAGGGTGCATGTGTTATTAAAAAGAAGAGTGGAGAAGGCACTGCATGACACATCTGGCGATGGTTTCTCTACCCTGAAAACAAAAGGATCAGGCATGCTGAAAGCCAACAGCCTGATCCTTCTTTTCCCAGACACAGTTATTCTATATTCATTTAGGTTCCAAGTAAGGTATTGTAGGAATTATGATCTCCCCACTATGATTTTGATACCTGAAAGCACATACAAAATGTTCTCTGCCTCGGTGCTATATGTTTATGAACTGTTGGTAACAAGACAGACTGGAGAAACATTTCACCAGGAACTGTCCCCTACTAGATTCCAGGACAAGCTACAAATCCACTCCTGGGTATGTCTCTCTGCTTCCACCACTAATGAGTCCTAGCCTTCCATAGCATGTGAGTAGTATATACAGACGTGGACAAAATTGTTGGTACCCTTTGGTCAATGAAAGAAAAAGTCACAATGGTCACAGAAATAACTTTAATCTGACAAAAGTAATAATAAATTAAAATTCTATAAATGTTAACCAATGAAAGTCAGACATTGTTTTTCAACCATGCTTCAACAGAATTATGTAAAAAAATAAACTCATGAAACAGGCATGGACAAAAATGATGGTACCCCTAGAAAACACAGAACATAATGTGACCAAAGGGACATGTTAATTCAAGGTGTGTCCACTAATTAGCATCACAGGTGTCTACAACCTTGTAATCAGCCATTGGGCCTATATATATGGCTCCAGGTAATCACTGTGTTGTTTGGTGATATGGTGTGTACCACACTCGACATGGACCAGAGGAAGCAAAGGAAAGAGCTGTCTCAAGAGATCAGAAAGAAAATTATAGACAAGCATGTTAAAGGTAAAGGCTATAAGACCATCTCCAAGCAACTAGATGTTCCTGTGAGTACAGTTGCACATATTATTCATAAGTTTAAGATCCATGGGACTGTAGCCAACCTCCCTGGACGTGGCCGCAGGAGGAAAATTGATGACAAATCTAAGAGACGGATAATCCGAATGGTAACAAAAGAGCCTAGAAAGACTTCTAAAGAGATTCAAGGTGAACTTCATGCTCAAGGAACATCAGTGTCAGATCGCACCATCCGTCGTTGTTTGAGCCAAAGTGGACTACATGGGAGACGACCAAGGAGGACACCATTGTTGAAAACGAATCATAAAAAAGCAAGACTGGAATATGCCAAACTACATGTTGACAAGCCACAAAGCTTCTGGGAGAATGTCCTGTGGACAGATGAGACAAAAATCGAAGTTTTTGCCAAGGCACATCAGCTGTATGTTCACAGACGAAAAAATGAAGCATATCAAGAAAAGAACACTGTCCCTACTGTGAAACATGGAGGAGGCTCTGTTATGTTCTGGGGCTGCTTTGCTGCGTCTGGCACAGGGTGTCTTGAATCTGTGCAGGGTACAATGAAATCTCAAGACTATCAAGGAATTCTAGAGAGAAATGTACTAGCCAGTGTCAGAAAGCTTGGTCTCAGTCGCAGGTCATGGGTCTTGCAACAGGACAATGACCCAAAACACACCGCTAAAAACACCCAAGAATGGCTAAGAGGAAAAAATTGGACTATTCTAAAGTGGCCTTCTATGAGCCCTGACCTCAATCCTATTGAGCATCTTTGGAAGGAGCTGAAACATGCAGTCTGGAAAAGGCACCCTTCAAACCGGACACAACTGGAGCAGTTTGCTCATGAGGAGTGGGCCAAAATACCTGCTGAGAGGTGCAGATGTCTCATTGACAGTTACAGGAAGCGTTTGATTGCAGTGATTGCCTCAAAAGGTTGCGCAACAAAATATTAAGTTAGGGGTACCATCATTTTTGTCCATGCCTGTTTCATGAGTTTATTTTTTTACATAATTCTGTTGAAGCATGGTTGAAAAACAATGTCTGACTTTCATTGGTTAACATTTATAGAATTTTAATTTATTATTACTTTTGTCAGATTAAAGTTATTTCTGTGACCATTGTGACTTTTTCTTTCATTGACCAAAGGGTACCAACAATTTTGTCCACGTCTGTATCTCATGTTACCGTACATAAACTGATGAGGAAACACTAACCTGCCTGGTTGGTTGTGATGCTGACCGCAACAATGTGTCTCGCTGGTATGCTCTGGTCAGATACCCCATTCACAGATTCAATTTCAAAAGTATAATTGGTGTGAGCAAGTAAATCCATGATGGTCACAGTGGTGTTGGTTAAACCAATCTGCCGGGGGATAAACCTCAAATTTCCTTTGCAAGCTTCACAAAACTTGGAGTTTCCACCACATTTCTTGCAGACCACATTGAATGTGAGATCTTTTCGTCCACCAGTGTCCAGCGGCCAGCTCCAGTCCAATATAACCGATGTTTCATTGATATTAGATATAAGGTTTCTGGGTGCAGAGGGCGGTCCTACGAAAATAAAAGAGCAGAAATGTGTGATACATTTTTGTACAGAACTATCCAAGAACTAGACATTCTGTCCATCTGTAATGGACAGTACTCTTAGGTTTAAAGGGGTTTTCTGGCATTTAAATATTGATGGCCTATCCTCAGTGTAGCTCATTAATATGTAATCCGTGGGGACAAACTCGTGGAACCCCCACTGATAAGTTGTTTGAAGAGGCGGCGCCCTGTGGCATCATATACATCAATCACATAGCTTTTCAGCGGTTCAATCATATTTGAGAAAATGTGATTGAGCTGCAATACCAAGCACGGCCCATTATACAATGTATGTTGCGGTGCCTGGTATACATTGAAGAGGGTGCAGAGTTTGCTCAAGTGCTGCGGCCTTTTCAAAAGGCTGATCAGCAGGAGTGCCGGGAGATGGACCAGATATTCATAACCTATCTTGATAGTAGGCCATGGTAAACCTGGAAAACCCATTTAATGCATTCCCCAAGACCTGATCTCTGAGCGGATAATTGCATGGGGGGCCAAACTTATTTATACGTCTTCTTCTATGGATGTATAATGCATACAGATATGGAAATAGAGGGGCACATTTATTAAGAACAGCGCTTTAGACACCGGTCTTAATAAGGCCCTGCGCTAGTGGTGGATCTGCCAGAGTTATGAAGAGGTGAAGGCCTCTCCATAACTTCGGCACATCCAGCGCCACTTCTAAATGTAAGACTGCTTCCGAGCTGTCTTACATTAAGACCTTTTTCTACGTCTAAACCAGGAGTAGAAAATGGTAAATGAGATGGACCTGCCGGCCCGTCCCCTTCCCCGCCCACACTACGCCCACAATTTTAGACTTGGCATAAACGGGGAAAATTTACAGATTGCAGCACAAAGGACCTTTGCACCACAATATGCACCAGAAATACGCCTAATTTAAGTGTATTTCTGTTTAATTAATGACCACCATAATGTATAAGACATATGCAAACATATGCAAACAATGCATCCCCCTCTATCCACTGAATGGAAAGTCAGCACCTGGGTGCTCATTTTAAAAAGAGAATGTAATTTTTGTCAAATGTCTGTACATATGGACTAATCCTTTAAGAAAATACAGTATTTATACAGACTCGAATGAATGTAGAGTTTAAATTAAAGTGGTTTTCCGGGCTCCATATATATTGATGACTTATTCTCAGGATAGGTCAACAATATCCGACTGGTGGGGGTCCAACTCCCAGCACCTTCACCATCAACTGTTCCCTGCAGCCTATGGAACTGGAACTAGCCCTCTGAACAAAGCCGGAAGCACAGCTCCATTTAAAATGTAATGGTCGTAACGGGTTACTGCAGCTCAGCTCCCATTCACTTTCATAAACCAAAAATGCCACCTAATAAACAAAAACGATAGCAGAAAAAAAAAAAAAAAAAAAAAAAAAGCTTGTGTGTCTGGCATTTCATATTTCACATTGAATTTATGTAATATTTAGAACTAACATTTTTACAGCAAAAGAAAAAAAAAACTGATGCAAAAAATGCTAAACTAAATACATAAAAGTGCACAAAAACGCATTTAAAACCTACGTGTGAACCGAAATGAAGACTAAATAGTCATTTGCAGTTTGACCTTACATATGCAGCAAATTTATACACATGTAATGGAGTTGTCCGGAATTTGAAAAAACATGGCTGCGCTTCCTTCCATAAGATGAGCATACCTGTCACTGGTTTCTTTCTGATACTGCAGCCCACTTGAAGTGAACAGGGCTAGGCTGCAATACCACAAACAACCTGCAGTCACTTGTGGCGCTATTTCTGATAGGAAGTAGACATTTTTTTTTATTCTAGGTTCTTCATGTTTGGTTATCTCAACCTACGTGACCAAGGTTATTTGGTTTCCATTTCATGTTAGGCTGTGTACAAATGTCTAAACTTGTATTGCTTGTCCTATAATGTACTGACATAACACAGATGTGCGGCATTTTGTACAGTCAGTGAGCACACATACTTGTACAAGCCATAGACGGAGGGTCCTTATCCGCCCGGTAATAATTCTTCTCGCACACACATTGGGTGGCGCCTTCTTCCTGAGTTGAGCTGTGTGGAGGACATTTGCTGCATTTGAGGTTCCCAGTGGCAGCTTTGTAAAATCCTGGTCGGCAAGCTGAAATGAAATTGAAAATTTTTAGATTATTTTGTTTGACTTTGCATCTTTTAGTAGTTCTCACCTTAGACAGAAGCAACATATAAGAAAAGGATTTTTTTTAAAATAACTCATCAATCAATATAAAAGTCTAAAAAGCTGCCGTAAGCAGGGATAGTTTTACTAGCACATCATAGCTTCATACCGCCATATAATGCCAAGATAATACTTCCATATACAATTCACATTATACCTCCATACTGCCATACAGTACCAAGATAATACTGCCAAATGAAGACCACATAATGGTATCATATAGTGCCAAAATAATATACAGATTCCAAATAATAACATAAAGAACATAATACTGACCTATAGGTCCCACATAATATCACAATGTTTCCCAAAATAATACTACTGACTGATAAATAATACTGGGGGATGTTAGTTGCTTCTGGGGTCCCTGCTCTTGGTGGGGGCCTAATAAATAGGGGGACTAGGTGATTGCCCAGTTTGATAACCCCCTAAAACCGGTTCTGGTGGTAGGCAAACTATACAGTATATTACCTTGTGTCATGCGTGTACCATAAACAGTGGGAGTATATATCATAGCTTTCTGAGCTCATCACCGTAGGTGGTGTCCACATGCAGAGCCCTCTTCCCATGAGCAAACACCTGTCCCGTCTGCCCTGAATAGGGGGAGGGGCGGGAGTGCTAATTCTGCAAAAAGGAGCATTACGATTTTGGCTGTGAGGCTTCTGCTTCGTACCGCTGTAAGACCCAGCACACATGTCTCAGGTTAAAGACCATTAGAGGAATAGATTGCTTGTGAATCCGGCTTAACTTAATTAAAGGTAATGAATGATAGGTGCATTCTGTAGATATAAGAGGATGTAGGAAGCACTGATGTATGCGTCTCATCCCAATGTAAGGATAAAATGGGGTCACATTAAGGACGTGAACCTCATCTGTTGTACTGCACCTACACAAATCATTTGGCTATGCCTCTGTGTACTTTACAGAAACACCACAAACACATTATTACATAGGACTGCCTATAAACCTAGTGCGCTATCACCCTTAAAGGGCATCTGTCAGCAGATTTTTACTTACGAAACTGGCTGACTTGTTACATGTGCGCTTGGCAGCTGAAGGCATCTGTGATGGCCCCATGTTCATATGTGCCCGCATTGCTGAGAAAAATGTTGTTTTAATATATGCAAATGAGCCTCTAGGAGCAACGGGGGCGTTCCTATTACACCTAGGAGCTCTGCTCTCTCTGCAACTGCCGCGCCTTCTGCACTTTGATTGACAGGGTCAGGTGATGACGTTTTCACTGCCTGGCCCTGTAAATGAAAGTGCAGTTGCTAAGAAAGCAGAGTCTCTAGGTGTAATGGCAACGCCCCCGTTGCTCCTAGAGGCTCATTTGCATATATTATAACATCATTTTTCTCAGCAATGCGGGCACATATGGACATGGGACCAACACAGATGTCTTCAGCTGCCAAGCGCACATGTAACAGGTCAGCCAGTGTCATAGCTACAAACCTGCGGACAGATGCCCTTTAAAGAGGTCCTCCGAGACCCAAAAAGTTTAGATAACCCCAGGGATTGTTTGTAAAGTAACAAAAGAAGACTTACTCACCTGTCTGTTCCCCAATCTGTTGCAGTGCCGCTACTCCAGCGCTGCCCGGTTGTCTTTGATTCTGGTACTGCAGCGATAACATCTCCGACTACTCCGTGCGACCACTCAGGACAGTGACTGGGGTAGTCAGAGACATCTTAGCTGCAGCGCCAGAGAAAAAGACCACCGAGCAGTAACGGAGCAGGGGTGCTGGAACAGAGGCAGGGGGGCAGGTAACCATCTCTGCTGTTATCTTAAATGTTTAGGTTCTTTGAAAACCCCTTTAAAATAAAGCACCAAAATGCAGTTATATTAGTTAAAGGGAAACTCTATTTCTACACCTTCACTGTGCACATGGACACATTATTACTCTGTACAACCTCCAAGTATATAGGGCCATGGCAGAGGAGATACAAGAAACTGTCTATAAGACAAAACTGTCTGTGGCCCATAGCAACCAATCACAGCACAGCTTTCATTTGTTGTACAACTATCGAAAGATAAAAGCTGTGCTGTGATTGGTTACCATGCACAGTTTCCACCAACATGGTGGCTCCTTAACAGTGCTTCTGTACATGGTTCTGCCTATAGGATATATAAATAAACAAAACTATGACCGGCATATACCAGTAAGCTAGAGAAACTGCCATTATTTGTATTATTGTATTAAATTTTATTTATTATTGTATTATTACTATTTTTGTGTTATTTTATCACTGTATTTTATTTATTATAATATAGGGAATGTCGCACTAAAATGAGATGGGGATCCAAGAGAGGTGCACCCACTAACAGACAGCACCCAGTCTGATAGAAATAAATGTATAAAAGAATGGAAGTGGCGCACTCACTAAAAGTATAGGGATCTTTAATTACATATATCACAGCAAAAACACAGTATAATGTCGGTAATACAATAAAAGGAGAGCAGATAAAAAATGGTACTAGCAAAGATATAAATGATAAAATAAAACAACAGTAAAAAAAGGATTAAATTCAACAATATTAATATGAATAAGTTAATAAATAAGATCCCAATGTGTGCAATTGAGGATAAGATGGTAAATTCAATATCAACAATAGTGGTGTTCACTAATTGAATTCTGAAGAATAGTTCCATATATGGTGATCCACTCCGACGACCAGTCTTTATAGCAGGTCTCTCGTATATGGTAAAGTCAGAGTCCCAGGCGTATGCAGCTGTAAGTTTTTACTGAATGATAATTCAGCTGCTAATACGCGCAGCGGCGTCCCGCTGTATTAGTATGAAGCGATCGCTTTTAGGTGGGATATGCAAGATCTTACCCGAGGATCCTTTGCACTGGATGAGTCGAGGGGTTATCATCCAGTGCAAAGGATCCTCGGGTAAGATCTTGCATATCCCACCTAAAAGCGATCGCTTCATACTAATACAGCGGGACGCCGCTGCGCATATTAGCAGCTGAATTATCATTCAGTAAAAACTTACAGCTGCATACGCCTGGGACTCTAGACTACCATATACGAGAGACCTGCTATAAAGACTGGTTGTCGGAGTGGATCACCATATATGGAACTATTCTCCAGAATTCAATTAGTGAACACCACTATTGTCTGATATTTGAATTTACCATCTTATCCTCAATTGTACACATTGGGATCTTATTTATTAACTTATTCATATTAATATTGTTGAATTTAATCGTATTTTATTTTTTATTGTATTATTAATATTTTTATTGTATTATTTTATTTACTACTGTATTTTATGTATTATTGTATTAGTATTAATATTGTTATTGTATTGTTTTATTTATTACTGTATTTTATTTTTTATTGTATTACTATTTTTATTGTTTTTTATTTATTGTTTTATTAATTACTGTATTTTATTTATTATTGTATTATTAGCATTACTTTTTGTATTGTATTATTTTATTTATTACTGTATTTTATTTATTATTGTATTAGTATTAATATTGTTATTGTATTATTTTATTTATTACTGTATTTTATTTTTTATTGTATTATTACTATTTTTATTGTATTTTTTTATTACTGTATTTTATTTATTATTGTATTATTAGTATCACTATTTTATTGTATTATTTTATTGTATTATTTTATTTATTACTGTATTTTACTTATAATTATTGTATTTGTATTATTTATATGAAATTTGTATTATGGAATATGTATTTGCATCATTATTTGTATGAAAAGTAGATTATTCATCGAAATATACCGTATATGTTCAGCTGGACAGTACGAAACTATTCCCATAGACAAAGCAAGAAGGATGGGCGCTGATGACGCTTGTCACAGTAGGTTAGGATGACTGTTTTTCACATTTATGACATCACCGAGAAAAAAATATGTAAAACTATGTAACAGGACGCTGCGAAGTGCTGCAACGGGCTATACTGTTAAATATGAAAAGCCAAACACCTTCACACTTTTGGAAACAGGTCTGACATGTTCTGCTAGAGCTAAAATGCAGCACACGCTTCCGTGACATCGGGAAAAGGCATCCAGGTGACTACAGGAGGGGACGTCTCGGTGGTATTTACAGCCACGCTATGGAATACACTGTAGAGAGGGCGCCATTGTCTGCCTCTGCTCCTGGGAAAGAGGTGGCCCTGTCGTCAGCAGTTTCCATGATCTATACAGAAAGTTGTTACGGTGGAAATGAACTGTTTGGAGCCACGCTGTCAAGTATAGCCAGGATCCTAAAGCTGATCCTATGGGAATAACTTCCTTAGCACAAGACACATTCATAACTGTATGACGGCCTTGGGAGAATTCTCTTTGCTCACTTCACACACTTTAGGATAAAAAAGAAAAAAAAAAAAAGATTTTTTTTAACCCCTTAACAAATCAATTTTTGTTTTGCTTTTTCATTTTTTCCTCGCCGTCTTCCAAGCCCCATAACTTTTTTACTTTTCTGCTCATGCGGCCTTATTCTTTGCGGGCCAAGTTGTATTTTTTTAATGGCACCATTGAGTCACTATATTTAGTTTTTTCCAATCATTATGCACTAAAAAGAGACATGACAAGCTTATTCTGCGGCTCAATACAATTACAGCGATAGCAAATCTATAACGTTTTTATTATGTTTTGATAACTTCATTGTTTTTGTCTACAGAGCTGTTTGAAGGATTGTGTTTTGTGGGATGAACGCCAGCTTTTTTTGGTACCATTTTGCGGTACAGTACCTACGACTTTTTAATCACTTTCAATTCCATTTTTCAGTAGGGGAAAAATGACCTATAAATCACATATTCAAGAAATGCATTACATGAAGCAGGAATCGAAATGCTAAAAAGCTAATTACTGAACTAAGGAGAGCAGCTAAATGGTGGGGGGGGGCTGATGGATCCTGCCAGGGGGCACAAGGGTAAGTGACTGTGTACTGGCAAGGTTATATTGAGTAAAGGGTAAACTGAATCTTTGCCCCAGCTGCAGGAAAGCCAAGATACAGCTCTGTCTAAAACTAATGCAGCAGTGGTAAGAAATAGAGATGAGCGAATTATTCAAAAGTTTGATTCGGCAGCTTCGACAAATTTTAGAAAAAAATTGCATTGTGACAAATTACTTTGTCATGAAGCGCACTGTAAGTAGTGGGGAGCGGCGATTGTGGCGCCCCCTGTCATTGTACCCCTCAGCTGTCGTGTTCATAGCTGATCGCAGCATCTGATATACATAACAGTGTCAAATTAAATTAAAAAACATAAAAATTTGCATGCGACGGACCGGCCGCCACCATCTTGCTTGAAGAACTGGCACGGAATGTGACGTGGCCTGTGATGACGCCATCATACGAACCTGCGTGGCTGTGTGGTGACATCATACGTCACTGCGCACAGGATTTTGTGCGAGATCTTTAAGCAAGATGGCGGGTGCCGGTCAGTCGCAATCAAATGAAGCAGGTAAGTATGATTTTCTTTGTTTTTTCACACTATTTCAGGTTAGGCTACTTTCACACTGGCGTTTTGGCTTTCCGTTTCTGAGATCCGTTCAGGGCTCTCACAAGCGGTCCAAAACGGATCAGTTCTGCCCTAAATCATTCTGAATGGAAAAGGATCCGCTCAGAATGCATCAGTTTGGCTCCGTTCCGTCTCCATTCCGCTCTGGAGGCGGACCGCTACAGAAGACATAATACAACCGGATCCGTTCATGACGGATGCATGCGTTTGTATTATTGTAACGGAAGCGTTTTTGGAGATCCATGACGGATCCACAAGAAAGTAGCCTTAAATCGGATTCACTACCACGGATCACAAGGAAATTCGGCTTCGCGGGGAATCAAATTTATCCTGAAATTCGTATCAAAGTTCACTTTGTGGACTTCGATTTGCCCAACACTAGAAAGTAATCGCACAATTTGTATGTATAATTCTTTCTTAGGGTTCACACTGTAAATCTCAGCACAACTTCTCCTCCTACGATACACACCTGGCTGGAGAAGAGCGTGGAAAGCTCAATCTACAGAATAAACAATGAACAACATCAATTAATGTCCAATTATTTTCCATCAAAAATGCATAAACATCTCATGAAATCATGGAAGCTATTGTTCTCCTCAGGCACACGTTCCCATCTCCACCCACATCAATTAGACTCCGGCCTGCACGTTCATCACGCACCGACCTGGGCTATTTTCTATGATCCTGTTTACGATGAACACCCTGTGCTTGGTTCCCGTGTTCCAGCCATTTCACTGTGTACAATAGATGCCAGACGAGAAGAATTGCAGGAAGCGACTTGTTTTTTATTATACGTAGCGACCATTATCTTAGCACTTGGAAACGGCAAGCGCTCTCACTACAGGATCATGCTGCCAGGCATGTGCTACCATTCAGATCGGAATGAATGCAGTTCCTGGTGTCACTAACAGGTACAATACACTCTGTGCAGACGAGGAGTCTTGGAAGACAACTGAACCTGGAACGGCAACCTTGCAGGAGCTTAACTACCAGCGGACTAGGCGTGTCAACTGCTATGGGACCCAGAAAGGGCACAAGACAAATTGAGAACGCCAGGAAGCAGTTAAGGCTATGTTCATATGTTTAGAATTTTGTCAGGATTTAAAGGGGTTGTCCACTTTTTGGCTACTGATGACCAATGTGTATGTAAGATGACTATATGGCACTTACTAATATAGTCTTTGTTGACTATGTAATGCCCCCTTGTTGGACAAATCTTCTGGACTGTCTGCATAGAGATCCTGTCCATAAGATGGCCGCTGATGGAGGGTCATGTGACCAGATACATCACTTAGCCTTCTCTATTCTTACACAGATGGCAGATGCAGTGTATTTGAATGGAGTAGACATCACATGGAGGTGATCTGCCTGGTCACATGACCCTCCATCAGCAGCCATCTTATGGACAGGACCTCTGTGTGGACAGCACAAAAGACTTGGCTATACCTTATGAAATATAGAAAATGGTGCAGAATTTTAACAAAGGCTATATTGGTAAGTACCATATAGTCATCTTACATACACAATGGTCAACAGTGATCAGTAAGTGGCCACCCCTTTAAGCATGGGAATCATAACACAATCCAAGAACATTCTGCTGATAATATGTGTATGGTCTACATGCAAATCTACATTTTAGCCTCATATTTCTGCTGCAGATTCACTGATCCGAGATAGCCGTCAATCATTAGGTAGGGCCGCCCACTGGACTCCTAAGCATAGAGAGCATAGATTTGAATGGATAAAATGCAGGTTAGGCTACTTTCACACTAGCGTTCGGGGCTCCGCTTGTGAGTTAAGGGAAAATAATACAATCTTCAGAACATCAATCCCAAGCCCGAACTTCTGTGAAGAAGTTCGGGTTTGGGTACCAAACATGCGCGATTTTTCTCACGCGAGTGCAAAACCAATTACAACGCACCCGCCTCTTATCCGGGCCAAAAATATGACGCCCGTGTGAAAGAGGCCTTATACTGAAAGTATTCCCCACAAAACTAGGTAATAATTTGCCCAGTTCCTCCTACTACGCAGATTGTCTTCACATAACATTCTGTCTACCTGCAGCTGCCACTAGGGGGCTTTAGCGCTTCCTGCATACTGTCTTTTGATTGGTACGCAGGAAGCGTCCTCAGGCTGCGGCTGTGCATCGCTTTTACTGCGGCAAAAAAGGCACAAAAATGAATGCGGTTTTTGCAACAACATACCTGCATGCCTGCTGCTTTTTCTACTAGCAAGGAAAAATGAGCAGGTCACATAGATAGATAGATAGATAGATAGATAGATAGATAAGAGATAGATAGATATGAGATAGATAGATAGGTAGATAGATAGATAAGAGATAGATAGATAGATGAGAGATAGATAGATAGATAGATAGATAGATAGATAGATAGATAGATAGATAGATAGATAAGAGATAGATAGATATGAGATAGATAGATAGGTAGATAGATAAGAGATAGATAGACAGATATGAGATAGATAGATAGATAGATAGATAGATAGATAGGTAGATAGATAGATAAGAGATAGATAGATAGGTAGATAGATAAGAGATAGATAGAAAGATAGATAGATAGATAGAGAGATAGATAAGAGATAGATAGATAGATAGATAGGAGATAGATAGATAAGAGATAGATAGACAGATATGAGATAGATAGATAGATAGGTAGATAGATAGATAAGAGATAGATAGACAGATATGAGATAGATAGATAGATAGATAGATAGATAGATAGGTAGATAGATAGATAAGAGATAGATAGATAGGTAGATAGATAAGAGATAGATAGAAAGATAGATAGATAGATAGATAGAGAGATAGATAGATAGATAAGAGATAGATAGAAAGATAGATAGATAGAGAGATAGATAGATAGATAAGAGATAGATAGATAGATAAGAGATAGATATGAGAGAGATAGAAAGATAAATAGGCAGATGTTGTAGAATAGATAGATATATAGTGTAGATAGATATATACAAAATAGGAAGAATGGCAGCACAAGGCAAAAAATAAAAAATATGGCAACCACGAGGTGCAAGCCCAAAGGGGCCTGACAATGGGCCAAAAATATAATAATGGAAAACAGGCAGCACTCGCAAATAAAAAGTATTTATTCGCCCATGCTGGAAGCACGTTTCGGCTCTATACTGGAGCCTTTCTCGGCCTAGATAGATATTAGACAGACACAGATGTAGCTGAGCTAAAGTTGACTCTGATAACACGTGGCACAGCGCTATCTCGGTTATCTTGTGACAAAAGCAACTGAAATTTTCTTGCCGTACTTTACTTAATGCGTTAACCATTAAGTTTAGATCAGCTGCATCTGTAGATAGATAGATGATAGATATTAGAAGGATAGACAGATAGATAGATAGATAGATAGATAGATAGACAGATAGATAGATAGATAGATAGACAGATAGATAGATAGATAGATTGATAGATAGCTAGATGATAGATATTAGAGGGATAGATAGATATTAGAGGGATAGATAGATAGATAGATAGATAGATAGATTGATAGATATTAGAGGGATAGATAGATAGATAGATAGATAGATATTAGAGGGATAGATAGATAGATAGAAGATAGATAGATAGATAGATAGCTAGATGATAGATATTAGAGGGATAGATAGATAGATATTAGAGGGATAGATAGATAGATATTAGAGGGATAGATAGATAGATAGATAGATAGATAGATAGATAGACAGATAGATAGATAGATGATAGATATTAGAGGGATAGATAGATAGATAGATAGATAGATAGACAGATAGATAGATAGATGATAGATATTAGAGGGATAGATAGATAGATAGATAGATAGATAGATAGATATTAGATAGATTGATAGATATTAGAGGGATAGATAGATAGATAGATATTAGATAGATAATAGATAAATAGATAGACAGATAGATAGAATCTGTCTATCTAATACATATCTATCGGAATGAAATGCATTCTGGGGCTCACTGTAAAGCTCTATGCAAATATCACCTTCTCACACAGCAGCAGAAAATACTACATGATGCTCATGGGCCCCTGTATTGCCCTTCTGAGGGCAGGTCCCTGGGGAAACAGGATACCGGTTGCCCTGCCTCTGGGCCTAGAAGTCATCTCGGCCACCACAAGCGTCTATGATAATAAACTGGGTACTTTGTTAACTTAATTAAGGTTTAATATGAACATATATGTAGTGCTGTCAGAGTCATGGGCCACTTGTGTACAGGGTAGGGAACTAGGGCCACGAGGGATTCACCTGTTCCCCTGGTCCAGGGATGGCCAACCTGCGGCTCTCCAGCTGTTGTAAAACTACAACTCCCACCATGCTCTGCTGTAGGCAGTGTGGGCATGCTGGGAGTTATAGTTCTGCAACAGCTGGCGAGGTCAGGTTGGCCATCCCTAGTCCAAGCCTGATCTATCTACCTAACTGAACAATGCTACATGCTGTCATTGCTGTCCTTAATAGATTGTAAGCTCTTGGAAGCAGGGCCCTCGTTCCTCTTGTTTTAATTGTTGACCTGTTTGCCCTGATGGTAAAGCGCTGCGGAATATGTTGGCGCTATATGATTTGCTCCTCTTACAGTACAGTATTATTATGTATGCTCACTCCAGCATTCTGCAGAACCCTACTACGCAGCTTTCCTGGTATCTCCATTCCATGGCTTCCATGCTTCAGTATTCGGCTCGGTTCAGTCTCATCAGCGGTGCTGAAAGAAGTTCTTCCTCTTTGGCGGTGTCAGCTGACAACCTATTACGCAGTTGCCTGCTGACACAGTAAGCCCCCACATGGTGACATGTAGATGTCACTGCAATTGTTGTGATCATTTATCTGAGCTGTTGATTTTTTTCTTTTTTCGGAAAAGCACAGGAAGATGTTATGTGCTATCTTGTGTCACCTGCCCCCTCCTTTCTTCTCGGGTTCTCTGCTTCATTCGTTGCAATTTTATTCCTGCTCAACAGCTCGGGCTTGAAAATGAAACACCTTCCTGTTCTGCGCGACGCTATTTTGACCACAGCTGGAATTAAAAATCCGACTTAACACATTAGTGTTCTCAGCTTGAGTAGGCAACTCCTGTATTAGTAAGGTCGGGGGTCCATGTGTTAAAATGACGTAAGTCACTGATGAAGGTATGAAAAAAAAATCCCCACTGTGTGGAGACAAAGAAGGAGTGTAGCACTGTCTGGGAAATTATACTTGTATGCTACTAGGGCTTCTTCATATTGAAGGTCCTATCACAACCCCTTTATTTTAGGAGAGCTTCTGCATTGGTTTCTGGCTCCCGAGACCTCCAGTTAATTTTGCCTTTTGGCTCCTGATTTTCCTTGCAGCGGCCCCTACAGGAGAAATGTAGCATTGCACATGGCCATACACTGTTGATTAAATGTTAGGATTCAAATGTAAAACATGGACAGAATGAGTCCTAGTGGGATCCTGAGATGACACAACCTCTTTCATTAGCGTAAATATTCAGAAAATAATATTATACACGCATTGGATTTAATTTCTCACGCCTTTGGTCCTCTGCGGGGTCATCCTCTTGACCACAGGAGGAGGCAAGGAGTGGAGCTTCCAGATATCAGTTCCCATTTGACATAAAGGGATGTCAAATGGGAATTTAAATCGAACATCATATAGTACATGACAATCTCTTTCTAACAAAGCTAGAACCAGCCCTGCACCTCACATCGATCCGGAGATTTCCCTATTTATTGCTCTGCTTGATTTATATCAAGCTGGAAGCTCATGGGGGAGTGTCCTTTCTGTAGCAACTCAGGGGGCGTGTCGAAGCTCTCCCTATCACAGCTCAGGGGGCGTGTCTCAGCTCTCCCTATCACAACTCAGGAGGCAGTTGAAGGATGAAACTGAGCATGTGCGGTCTACTAAGTGAGCCGGAAAAAGAAATAACAAAAGAACAAACAGCAGGTGGCACTATACAGATAGATTTTATTGAATAACTCAGTAGCTATGCAAATTTTTTAATAACATATAATTACAAAAGTATTCAGATCCAGGTGCTGGTTTCCACTGTATAGTTTCCGTGATCGACGGCTAATTGATGGGAGTGCCCAGTGTCGGACCCTCACCAATCTGATAATGATAACCTATCTTGAGGATAGGTCGTCAATATCTAAGTACCAGAAAAAAACATGTTTTTGTTTATCCAGCTCCAATGTATTCCTCATCCATTAATGAAAAATCTTGCAGAAAATTTGCACCACTAAATAGTTTTACTTTATGGGCCCATCAAAAAATTACATTATATTATATAGATAGTGGTGGAGGTGAAATGTGCCCTCAACCATTCTGTGTCACCTCTCCACATTATACTGGATATATATCATATTACTTACAAACTTAAAGATCAGGGTCAGACCACCACTACGCCCCTATATATTATACAGTAGCTGTCCCCTATCGGGACCCTCTGAGACCAGTGCCTGGATGCTGACTGCCAAAAATGTAGTAAACAACTAGTTACATTACAGATCCGTTAACAAAGTCTCGTAAAAGTCTATGCATCCTGAATATGAATGACTGTAGGATCTCTGGTTATGTTCAGATATGACAAGGAAGGGACTGGATAGGAAGCTACTCATCTAAGTTATCTAAGAAGAAGGTTATCCTGGTAAAAAAATAATCTCCAGTCACACAGAGTCAGCAGCAACAGTCATCGGCGGCTGAGGAAACATTAATGTTCTCACTTAGCCTCATCTTGCATAGCAAAGCTTTATACAAAGCAGAAAAGAGAGGAAAGGAACATCCCTCTCAACTTGGATGTCTTAACCAGCACCCCAGATGGAGAAGAAGAAAGAGCTTATTGTGTATGCAGATGTCGTTAATGAAACAGCTCTCCAGAACAATTCCGTCTGAAGACCGATGCGTTTAACCCTACAAAAGACTATAATGCCAGCCGAAATGTTAAAACGCTGCTAAATTATTCGACAAATATTGCCAGCTGTTTGTGTTTTCAGGACAAAGCCCTCTTGATCGGGACTAATGATGTAGCCAATGGCTTGGCAGCTATGCCAGCATCAGCGCTGATGAGATAAATTGGCCGCTAGCAAGTCTATACTGTAACATCTTGTCTTTGCTTAAAGAGGACATGATTGCTTGATTTCCAAGCCTGTCTGCGGATACAAGAAAGACTTGGAAAATTCAATTAAACCTCATAACTGGGTAATGAGCAAACCTTTATAAAAGTGACTAGTAAAACCATGGCTCCAGAAATGACTCCAGGGCTGCACTGGAACTGCTGGTAACCCATGTAGCTATTATATTTTAGGCTTGATCATGAAGACCACGCTTAGGTTTTCCTCACACTTAAAGGAGTTTTCCAGTAATTAATATTGATCACCTATCCTCTGGTACCTGAAACAGCTGATCGGCAGGGGTGCTGGGACTCGGACCCCCACCAATGTGATAGTGATGACCTATCCTGAAGATAGGTCATCATTATCCATTCCTGGATAACCCCTTTTAGCGGCACCATATTGGCAAAAGTATGTGGACCCATCTTCTCAATTATTGAGTTCAGGAGTTGCAACCACATCCATTGCAAACAGGTGCATCTCCATAGACAAGCATATGGTGGTGGTACAGGTTGTAGTAAAGAGCCTAAACAATGCCACCTTTGCCACAGGTCAGTTTGTGAAATCTGCTAGATTTGCTATGGTAGCCTGTAAGTGTTGTTATTGTGACATAGAAGCATCTAGAAGTAACACCCACAAGGCTTAACCTCAAGACGATGGACCACAGAAGTCACTGAATGCTGAAATACATGGCACATGAATAATGCCTATCCTCAACTGTATCACTTTGAGGTCCAGAGCAGTGAAAAAGTGTTCTCTACCAGAAAATCATTATTCAATCAATTTATTATCTGGCTGACCAATGGATGAAACAGGGTTTGGCAGAAACGCTATCCACCAGAATACATAGTGTAAAAGGCCCTTTATACTAGCCAACTGACGGGAAAGTTATACCTTTTGTTTCCGATAATTGCCTATCATTAAGCAGAGGGGAGAGCTGCATTTACATACAGGCGCCTAAAAAAACGGATCCGTCACCATTGATTTACATCGTTTTCCATATTTTTTCCGTTTTTATGATTGGATACAAAACTGCATTTTGCTGCGGTTTTGTGTCCGGTCACAAAACGGAATGCTGCCAGAACGGAAGACATCCTGATGCATCCTGAACCGATCTCTTTCCATTCAGAATGCATGGAGACCACACGGAAAACAGCAATGCGAGTATGAAAGTAGCCTTAAAGGGCTAATTTAATGAAATCTGGATACAGATCATGGACCCTTAAAGTGAACCTGTCACCAGGAAATTCGCTATTAAAGCCGGCACAATGGGAGACATAATTTGTGTCTTTTCAAGCTGTTCAACACTTTTTGGAAGTGGTGAGAAAAGGATGGGGCTTAGCGGGAGGGGGTAAAGCCTATTACGGCCCGTCAGATTTACTAAAGGTAGGGCCAGTAACTGGCATACGCTATAGCTCAAGTCTTTGCCAGCCCATGGCTGAAGTAGATTTGAGATTCTGGCGCACAGAGATGCCAGAGATGCGCCTGATTTATTAAGAGGAACTTGCTTCTTAATAAATTAGGAGCATCTTACTCCAGTGCACTGGGATCAAGTCTGGTGTACGGGAACGCCAATCTTGATAAATGTTCCCCCATCCCTTGTAGGACTAGCTCAGCTCAATCAACCTTTCATTTAGCGATCCATTGCTCCATGCTTGAGAAAAAGTCATTTTAATCCATATGCAAATGAGCAGTTAAGTGCACCGATGGCGGGCCTAAGCCACTCTGTGCACCCTTGCTCCCCCTGCTTCCTCTGTCAGCCACTTGCTCTACTTCACCGGGCCAGGTGAGGTGACTATGTAGAGGAAGTAGAAGGAGCAAGGTGCACAGGGTGGCAACTACTATTGCCCTAAGATGAAACCTTTTCCTATATGAATTATTTATTATTGATTCATATTTGAGGCACAGCTTTATGACCCAGACCATTGCATACAGTGCACAGTAGTAGTGACTTCTTAGATGGTTGAGGGACTCAGCAGGCAGAAGGTCCCAGAACTTACTGCAACGTGGCACGTCCTATGTTATTAGCTTAGAAAGAGTCCATACTGTGCAGTCCTAGAACTGTCCACAGGAGTAATGGTCAAAGAAGATTATCCTAAGGAAGTACAGACCCTCAGATTCTTCTCCTCTTGTATAACCAAGCACAGAATATACATCTCACTGATGAAATCCGGGGATGTCCACGTGACCTGAGGTTTGTCCAGGCCATTGTCATAAATGGAAATAGTTATAGGAACCTATCCCATTTTATTGTGGAAAAACAAACACAGTAAAAGTCATTTACGAAAACTTGTAGGCGTGCATAGCTCTCCATTGTGCACAGATGTTTCTAATTCCCTTACTTGCATATACACCCATATTTTAATTTAACTTATACCCCCCTCCCTTGTCAGAATCAGCAGGCGCTGCTTACTGTTGCAGAATTGTAGGTCAGGCTGGAAACGTGCATGGATGCACTTCACTTCCAAACCCATTTTACTACCGCTACAAACGTTTTTTCTTCGTTTATTGAATGCGTTCTGTCGTATATCACTTTTATTCGATATAGAAATGCAGTATACGAGGTATTTCCTGTAAACAGATATCTGTTACAGCTCTGACTAGTCGTCCGTCAAAGGGTCAGATAGATGCAAATAGTGGAGTGAAGAAAGCAAATATCACAGAAAACACCACTAAAACATAACTTTTAATATTACTCACTAAAATGCCTTCTATTTACCTCCTTTTACTTATTATTCTCATCGGGTTGATTATGAAAGAGATATGTCCCTACTCCTTCCCCTATTGCTATTTAGACCCTACCTAAAAACGGAATGGCCACTCCGATAGGGGCGATCCCGTGTCATGGTCAGAGTCATGGTTATTCATGAAGTCCTGCTCTCCCTGCCCACCTGCTGATGATTTACAGTCTTCTACCTAGTTTTCTCCCTTTCTCTGCCAATCATCAGCAGATGGGCGAGGAGAGCAGGAGATTATGAATAACCAGGACTCTTCTCAGGTAGATGTGACTCTTTTCTAGGCCTGGGCTGCAATGATTATGATGCTGGTTCTCAGCAACCACTTACTTTTAGCTCATGAGTGACACACCGCTCAGCATTTTTTTTGTCAGTATTTTGTGCTGCCCTCAGTGAGGTCAGCTTAAAGTTGATGACAGGTTCCCTTTAATACCTGACATATATCTGTGTATGGGGTGTGGTCCCTGATTAAATCTGAATTGTTGGTTCAGGGTACCACACAACATCATAAGCTATCTGCAGGGTATCACAGGTCATGAGTATACCTGATATATTTCAGGATGCCAATATATATATATATCATGAGATTTATCTGGTTTGTTCAGAGTGCCACAGTATTTATCTGATATTTTTTATGATGGTCTTTCTTTACTTTGGGTTTCTGCATTTTTCTTTCTTTACCCCTATTATATGGATATACTTCCATTGTGATATTGTCCCCTCATGAGCTTGTGCCTGTTGGCACGGTGAAACGCATTGGAAACAAGCATTGCATACTATCTATGGTTTAATTTTGGTACATATATACACACTTTTTTATAATTATTTTTATTTTTTTTCTTTCACCAAGGTTAGGTGTGACGTACCGACAATTTTGACGTGACTACTGGACATGAACACTCTCTTTTATACTATGGTGATGGGATTCTTTTCTGTGCTAGGGTGACTAGGAAGTTCCTGACACGGGATCGCCCCTATCGGGGTGGCCATTCCGTTTTTAGGTAGGGTCTAAATAGCAATAGGGAAAGGAGTAGGGACATATCTCTTTCATAATCAACCCGATGAGAATAATAAGCAAAAGGAGGTAAAGCGAAGGCATTTTAGTGAGTAATATTAAAAGTTATGTTTTAGTGGTGTTTTCTGTTAAAAGATATACATTATAGGCCACGTACTCTATATCCTATGGGCGGATTCAGTCTCCTACCCACTCGAGTCCAATGACTAATGACATTTTCTCTTGTTGTTACACACTTTAGTTTGCGTTAGTGCTATTTCTGGGAAAATAGCTTGCTGGTATTTTAGCTCCCATGCTGGCATGTCACACAGTTACTGGGGAAATGGGGCAGATTCACTAATACTGTTGAGTTTTGCACTGTTTAAGAATAGGAATCCAAGTTTCAACATTTGACAAATTGTACTGTTACCATATACTATTCAGGTGCACAGATATCCTGCCCCGATTTATGCCAGAATTCTGTTTTTGTGCCATGGAATTTTGTCCAAGTGGAAACTGAGGAGACAACAGGGAAACATTGCTAAGGCTGTGTTCACATCACCGTTTACTTTTCCGTTCTTTTGATCCATCAGAAGAACAGAAAAATAAACCAAAAAATGGATCATGTATTTTAAGCCTCTGTTATGCTTCATTATGCACATTTTGCATCCTTTTTAGCCACTTCTGTCTGAGATCTGTATTTTTAGATATAAGAAAAAAAAAAATTTTTTGTCTAAAATAAAGGATCTCAGACTGGAATGGAGCTTATTATGATTACAGGGGTACCAAATGCTGTTTAGTGATATTTCATACTAAGGGTACTTTGACACTAGCGACAGGACGGATCCGACAGGCTGTTCACCCTGTCGGATGCGTCCTGCCGCTATTTCGCCGTGCCGCCGGACTGCCGCTCCGTCCGCATCGAAAGGGCCGGACTAAGAGTACTGCATGTCCGACTTTTTAGTCCGGCGGCCTCTCGCCGTGCACTGCCGTGCTGCGCCGGAGCTCCTCCCCCATCCCCAATATAGTCAATGGGGACGGCGGCACGGCGAAATAGCGGCAGGATGGATCCGACAGGGTGAACAGCATGTCTGATCCGTCCTGCCGCTAGTGTGAAAGTAGCCTAAGGATGTTACAAAAACTTGAATACAGTAGTTTTGCTTTGTTATTTTTTTTTTGTAACCATAACTTTGCAGATACAAATGTGGGGGGTTCAGCCTGCACAACCCTGTATGCAGGTGCACATTGCTATGGCGAAATACAGATACAAACGCAAAAACACAAATGCAGTCGCACTCTGCAAACCAGCACTCTGCCCTGCCTCTATGCTGGATGTTGAATGAGGCATTGGTGTACATTTTGGCCAAAGCGTAATAAGCCACTCACCACGTCAAGGTCGCCTCTATGAGTGGTCCCTAACACTAGTTCCTACCTGTTATGGGCCATGACAGCCACACAAAGTCCAGGGAGCGCAGGTACAGCATGCACGCCAAGCAGACTCTGCTTTTAACCCCGTCCGGTGCCATTACAGCTTCCATGGGATCCAGGGATGCAAGTACCAACATGCATGCTGAGCCCACTACATACTTCTCCTGTAGCCAAATGGCTACTGGTAGGTGCTATATAAGCAGACTCAGTTTTATACTGACTTTAAAACCAGCCTCCAGGGCATACTAACTGGTCAGGTGTGCATGACTGCTTGGAGATCGCCACGCCTCCAATATATACTACAAAGAGAAAAATGTGGGGGGTTCAGCCCGCACAACCCCTAGCAGGTGCACATTGCTATGGCGAAATACAGATACAAACGCAAAAACACAAATGCAATCGCACTCTGCAACCAGCACTCTGCCCTGCCTTTATGCTGGATGTTGAATAAGGCATTGGTGTACATTTTGGCCAAAGCGTAATAAGCCACTCACCACGTCAATGTCGCCTTCATGAGTGGTCCCTAACACTAGTTCCTACCTGTTATGGGCCATGACAGCCACACAACTTTGCAGATAATTGTAACTTTTACCATGAAAGATAAAAAAGGTAAAAAGTTAAAATAATATTTTTACAACAAAAAATTATGTTACAGGTTTTAGTGAGATTTGAACCTCAAACGTTCTATACAGAGGCATTACCCAGGACAGAGCCTTGACAGGCCTTAGCTATAGACATGATGCCACCAAGATAGGGAACCAACACAGTGGAAAATGTCATGTGACCATGATGGAGTGCAGGAAAACAATCACTATTAGTAAGCGGTAGTATGGGTTCTTTCCTGTCAATTGAGGCTGAAAATTGCAAAATGGGAATACCCCTTTAATGATGGTTTATGTCATAACATCACATAAAGTAACTGTGCTACCACAGATCTTATTCTAATGTCACTGCCCATTAATAAAAGGTGCTTAAACTCTATTAAAATTGTGTCCCGTCATTAGTGCTAGGAGATATCCTGTCACATCCAATTACAGCACTAATGTATTAATACACAGATAATCGGAGTGGATATAATGTTGCTATACATGTCAGTGCACTCTGCTCTGTTGCGACACTACACAGTGAGCCGTGAACACATCTATAGTAATATCAGATATTCACTTGGCTCTGCTCATTAAGTTATGTGCCAACATACCAGATTGAGCGCCGCTTTCCACCTGGTGTTAGGAAGGATCTGTCCGCAGTATTACATGCATGATACATTATTGCCACCAAAAAGAAAACATTCTCCTATTTATCTAATATTTTTGTTGTCATTTTGTTATTTTTCTGGTAGGATTTTTTTTTTGTTATGATAACAAAATGCTCCCCCTTCCATTGGGACGTTTCCTCCTATTAACTGTTCATCCCCACTAGGTAGCACTATTTAGTAGACTAATTATTAAAAAATATATATATATAAAATTATTAATCTATCCAATATTAAGAATCCCCAACCCCATGAGCTGCTTATACACTTTACACACTTTTTTACTTAAATTTCTCATCCATATATAATAACAATTGAGTAGTCCCACTCAGTGGCATAACTAGAACTGACTCAGCCCCACAGCAATTTTTGAATGGGGACCCACCCTCGGTCCCTTTAACCCCTTAAGGACCCATGACGTACATGTACGTCATTTCTTTGCGGGACTTAAAGACCCGTGACGTACATGTACTTCATGGGGATCGGGCAAGTGCAGGAGCTGCGCACGCCTGATCTGCAGCAGGAGTCCAGCAGTCACTGATAGCCGGACCCCTGCTGCATGCGCCAGCATTGGTGAAATCACAGATGCCGGCGCATTAACCCTTGATGTGCCGCGGTCAGCGCTGACCATAGCAAGTGCGATGTCCGGCGGGGTCCCTGTGCTGCTGTGACGGGGACCCAATGGCATGGAAGGCAGCCCCGATGCCTTCCTAAGGCATCGGGGCTGCCTTCTGGTGGAGGATCTCACAGGCAGGAAGCTGTATGAGTAATACACACTGTAGACATATTAGGTATAGCCGCATCCGTATCGACCGGCTCTATAAACATATCACATGACCTAACCCCTCAGATGAACACCGTACAAAAAAAAAACTGTGCTCAACAAAAAAATTTTTGTCACCTTACATCACTAAAAGTACAACACCAAACGATCAAAAAGGCGTATGCCCACCAAAATAGTACCAATCTAACCGTTACCTCATCCCGCAAAAAATAAGCCCCTACCTAAAACAATCGCCCAATAAATAAAAAAATAAGGCTCAGAATATGCATATACAAATTAGGTATTGCTGTGTCCGTAATAACCTGCTTTATAAAAATATCACATGACCTAACCCTTCAGATGAACACCGTAATTAAAAAAAAAAAAACTGTGGGAAAAAAAGCAATTATTTGTCACCTTATATCACAAAAAGTGTAATAGCAAGCAATCAAACAGTCATATGCACCCTGTAATAGAACCAATCAAACCGTCATCTCATCCCGAAAAAAATTAGCCTCTACCTAAGAGAATCGCCCCAAAAATAAAAAAAACTATGGCTCTGAATATGGAGACACTAAAACATCATTTTTTGTTTTAAAAGTAAATGTAAGTAAATAAAAAAGTATACATATTAGGTATCGCCGCGTCCGTAATAACCTGCTCTATAAAAATATCACATGACCTAACCCCTCAGGTAAACACAAAAAAAAAAAAATGTAAAAAAAAAAGCTATTTTTTGTCACCTTACATCACAAAAAGTATAATAGCAAGCAATCAAAAAGTCATATGCACCCTATAATAGCACCAATCAAACCGTCATCTCATCCCGAAAAAAATGAGCCTCTACACAAGACAGTCGCCGAAAAAGTAAATAAAACTACGGCTTTCAGAATGTGGAGACACTTTTTTTATTTGGTATTGTCGCATCCGTGACAACCTGCTCTATAAAAATACAACATGATCTAATTTGTCAGATGAATGTTGTAAATAACAAAAAATAAAAACGGTGCCAAAACAGCTATTTCTTGTTACCTTGCCTCACAAAAAGTGTAATATAAAGCAACCAAAAATCATATGTACCCTAAAATAGTACCGACAAAACTGCCACCTTATCCTGTAGTTTCCAAAATGGGGTCACCTTTTTGGAGTTTCTACTCTAGGGGGTGCATCAGGGGGGCTTCAAATGGGACATGGTGTCAAAAAACCAGTCCAGCTAAATCTGCCTTCCAAAAACCATATGGCATTTCTTTCCTTCTGCGCAATGCCGTGTGCCCGTACAGCAGTTTACGACCACATATGGGGTGTTTCTGTAAACTACAGAATCAGAGCCATAAATATTGAGTTTTGTTTGGCTGTTAACCCTTGCTTGGTAACTGGAAAAAATGGATTAAAATGGAAAATCTGCCCAAAAAAGTGAAATTCTTAAATTTCATCCCTATTTTCCATTAATTCTTGTGGAACACCTAAAGGGTTAAAGTTTGTAAAATCATTTTTTTATACCTTAAGGGGTATAGTTTCTAAAATGGGGTCACTTTTTTCGAGTTTCTACTCTAGTAGTGCATCACGGGGGCTTCAAATGGGACATGGTGAAAAAAAACAAATCCAGCAAAATTTGCCTTCCAAAAACCGTATGGCATTTCTTTCCTTCTGCGCAATGCCGTGTGCCCGTACAGCAGTTTACGACCACATATGGGGTGTTTCTGTAAACTACAGAATCAGGGCCATAAATATTTAGTTTTGTTTGGCTGTTAACCCTTGCTTTGTAACTGGAAAAAATGGATTCAAATGGAAAATCTGCCAAAAAAGTGAAATTTTGAAATGTTATTTCTATTTTCCATTATTTCTTGTGCAACACCTAAAGGGTTAACAAAGTTTGTAAAATCAATTTTGAATACCTTGAAGAGTGTAGTTTGTAAAATGGGGTCATTTTGGGTGGTTTCTATTATCTAAGCCTCGCAAAGTGACTTCAGACCTGAACTGGTCCTGAAAAAGTGGGTTTTAGATTTTTTTTTAAAAAGTTCAAGATTTTCTTCTAAACTTCTAAGCCTTCTAACGTCCCCAAAAAATTAAATGGCATTCACAAAATGATCCAAACATGAAGTAGACATATGGGGAATGTTAAGTAATAACTATTTTTGGAGGTATTACTATCTATTATAAAAGTAGAGAAATTGAAATTTGTAAATTTGCTAATTTTTCCCAATTTTTGGTAAATTTGAAATAAAAAAAATAAATAAAAATTCATTTTTTTAAATCAATTTTACCACTGTCATGAATTACAATATGTGACGAGAAATCAATCTCAGAATGGCCTGGATAAGTAAAAGCGTTTTAAAGTTATCACCACATAAAGTGACACTGGTCAGATTTGCTAAAAATGGCCTGGCCCTTAAGGTGAAAAATGGCAGGGTCCTTAAGGGGTTAATACAGACCTCAGACCACACCAAAAAAGTACTCACCTCTCTTCTCCTACGGGCGTCTCCGCTCTTCGTGCAGCGCTGCTCATAGGGACGCACTACACTGTGACCTGACATTGCACATTGTCAGGTCATAGTGCGCTCCTCTGCACGCTATGTCCTGTCCTGAAGCTGTGCACTGCTATGACTTAGTGCAGAAAAAAACAGGTAGGCATGATCATTTACTAAAAGATCACATACCAGGTAAGGCGATCAGCAGTAGAGATCCCTCTATATAGGTGCCTTATCATGAGGGTGTCCTAAATACTGGTGCATAACCACTTGTGTTTGACCACACAGTAAATGTACAGCTTTAGAAAATGTATTTTCAAATATCCCATTATGGAATTCTGAGAAAGCAGTTCTGACACCTCAAAACTGCTGGCAGAGCCATGTGGGCAATGCGGAGGGCAGTGTACATATACCTATGTGCATGTCCATGCTTCTTGCATGACTAAGAAATCAAAGTCTTAATTCTCTATAGTGCTGTGATTGCAGTTGCAGCAGGAGCATTCTCGTCAAGTACAGTGTCTAGGGATCTCAGCGCTGAGTGTTCCCCAAATCCCCCTCTGTGACAGCTTTAACAGTCTCTCTAGTAATAACAAAAAGGGATTGTCCAAAGTGGACAGTCTCTTGGAAGAAGATCTGTCACACTACAGTCTTCATTAAACGGATTGTCCAGGACTTCATCAGTATTAGATCAGTGGCGGTACAACTGCCAAGACCCATGCCAATCAGATGCTTTATAGTATACCAGGCTTAAATTGTATACTGGCTGATGGTATTGCAGCTCAGTCCTAATCACTTGAATGGGACTGAGATGAAGAAAGTCCATGTGTGTCCAATGGAAGTGGCGTCACGGGCCAAGGAAGAGGGAGCAGAACTGACCTGAGCACTGAGGTCCCTTCCAACAGCTGATCATGGGGGTACCTGACGTCAGACCCCTACTCATCAGATATAAGTGACCTATCTTGAAGATAAGTCATCTGTATTTAAGTCCTGGAAAAACACCTTGAACCTGTTGAATAGATTGGATAAATGGTCCTTCCCTTGAACCTCCATTTGAAGGCCATTCAAAGACTTGCACTGTGAGTTCCTTCACATGGCTAGTATCTACGGTATACGGAGAGCAAGAAAATGAAGACTCCCAACCTGAAGGTCAAAGCAGAAATTTCCATTCATATTACTACACCTCTAGTCATTACATTAAAATATCTCAGAGGAAAGAACTGTGATCAAACCAATTCCTTCTAAAATCTTTCTCAAGAAATATACCTATATCCTCTTTTCAAAGGACCATTTTAAAGCTTTTTCCACAGTAAATAGAAATGTTAGATAGTCTGTAAAACTACTTTGTCCCATGAAGTAAAGTAATACCTTGCTGACCGTTTAATATCCAATATACAAACATGTGAATGTAATCTCATGCAGCAGATTTATAGCGAGGGCTCCTATTTTTATTTTGAACGTTTCTTTGCTTGTCTTGGACAAACAAGTCTCCCTGATCACAATAAGACGTGGCGTGTAGGTAAGATATACGAGGACACAGGATTCCATTTCTCCAGCTGTCTCCCATCCAGCTGAGTTTGGCACTCGGCAGTTGCTTCTGATTTGGAAGAGCTTTTATAACGGGCTAAAATTCCTGCCATACTCATCAGGACACCAGACTAAGCAGCTGGGCGGACGAGGATAGCACTATGTGCTTGGAAGGTTTGTTTAGTCTAGCAGATACAGGATTCCCCTAAGAAGGAGATGCTTGTTTACATGTGACATAAATTGGGACTTTTCTAGAATCTCGGGAAAAGCCGACGATCCAAATACAGTATTTCTTCTATCGTATTCACTGATTATTTTGTTTAAATCTAAGATGTTCAATGTATTCTAAACATTTGTTCTGTTTATAGAAAATCAGTAAAGGTATACTGTACGTAATGAAATATACAACTACAAGGACCCTAAATTATACGGCACTACCACATCAAATTCATGCACTTCTATAAATGGGGTCTCTATTACTTGAAAGCTTAGCTAGGCACATACAGTATTTTGGTCTTCCACCAAGACTTCATGTGATTACAGATGTAGTGTGCATTTTGTTAAAAGCATTCTTTAGTAAAATTAGGCAGGGGCAACGTAAAAAAATAATAAAAAATAAATAAAATGTTACTTTTAAAATGTCCCACCAGCTGCCACACTGGTCCATACCGGCCTAATCTGTGTTGAATTCTACCCGAGTTGAAAGTGATCCGATTGCCCAGAAAAGTCTTCCTTCCTCCCTCTCCTTCTCCCTCTCCTATACTCAATTGTTCCAAACTAAATCACACAAAATTATGGTTCTAAAGAATCTGAAATTTTGAAAAACTTTGGGCCAAATTTCCATGTCAATTCTCTCCTTCAGCTGAGACCAGTGACTGGTCATAGTGATCATGGGACCAATTGGAGCTGCGGCCAACAATTGGATATTTTAAAGCTGTTGTTTTTTTTTAATATACTTTACACTGCTCTTCGCCACATTTTACAGAAAATCCCGGAGCACCCTTTTAAGAGACCATTTAGTGGTCAAAATTGCACAGATCAGGACATGCTCTAATGTAAAAGTGTCTGTCCTGGTGACAGGTACCCTTTAATCATTGTCATAAACCCATTCCTGCTCATAGACACAGTATCTGTCTACTCCCAAGTGTAATGACCAAAACATTTTTTCTAGTTACACAAGTGCTTGATAAGTGCTTTTCCACCTTAAAATCAGAGCCCAAAATATCTCAAATCTACCCCCATTGACATCAATGGCAGTCAACTGTTTAAAAAAAAGAACCATCTGTATCTAATGTATTTAACTGTAAAAATCCTATTCAATTATTGGGAAGAAGAAAAAAAAAATAGCCCCATAATCAGCTTCAAAATCAGAGCCAAAAACAGGATGTTATATGAAAAACTGGGAGATTCAGTGTCTGATTTTATTCTGTCTCATTTTTTTTAAACCATATAAATATCTGCTTAAACATCTCCTTAAAGTGACTTAACTAGAGAATCTGTTACTTAAAGGGGTTGTCTGGGTTCAGAGCTGAACCCGGACATAACCCCTTCTTCAACCATCCGAGTGGAGCATCAGAGCATTTCATGCTCCGATGCTCTCCCTTGCCCTGCGCTATGCTTTTTCTTCATATCCGGTGACGGACCAGGCTTTCTCACAATGCTAGGCAGAGGTTTCAGCCTAGCAGTGAGCCTGGTGACATCATTGGCACTAATGGGCGGTCTTTAGCGCTGCCTTGGCCTGAAAAACAGTCTAGGGCAGCGCTAAAGACTGCCCATTAGTGCTAGTGACATCACCAGGAACACTGCTAGGTGGAAATCTATGCCTAGCGGTGTCAAAATGTATAGAAACAGCCCTTGCCCAGTTCATGGCAAGGGAGAGCACTGGAGCATGAAATGCTTCGATGCGCAACTCAGAGGGGCTGGAGGGGTAAAGAACAGGTTATGTCCAGGTTCAGCTCTAAACCCAGACATCCCCTTTAAGGTCAGGTCCAAATCAGTGAATTGTGAACATATTAAGCATGTGTCCCAGCCTGACCTTTAGCCTACGGACCCGAACTCATAGCATCACAGACATCTATGATGCTGTAAGTTCAGGCCAGTTACACCCACGGTTAGCCTGGTCACACATCCAAAATACAGACACGCTGTGCATCTGTAATACACCCACGTGAACCTAGCCTCAAAGTTGCACTGTTCCTTACATTTCGCCATGTCTACGAGTGATCTGTGTGGGTCTGGGTCATGTGCTGTCTGTAACCCATCTCCAACCAAGTGCTCCGAAGAAGAGTCACCATGACACATACCAACTCCACCACAAACCTCCTCATTATATGGAAGCAGTTTCTTTCAGTGACCAAAGTTATATTATTAGTCACATTGAGAAAGTACCACACATACAGTACAAGCCCAAAAAAATGCAAACGACTGAATATACAGGCGATAGCGTATATGTCATCTACCTTGCATCACTAATCATATGAACATGCAAACTACATCTGGTATTTGTGGAAAACACTTTATTGAATGTATAAGACGTAACAGATGATTACATAGTACTTGAAATAGTCATAGATTTCATTAATAAGAAATCACATGGACATTGCTGCACATTTTTGTAATTATTATAAAGAAAAATAAATCAGTAGTACAGTACTTTATAGAAATGGTCTCGACTACAAATGAGCAAATTTAATGTCATGAAATTCGTTCACGCTTCATTTGGTGGTAAAAGCAGAATTGAGTTATGGATTCCGTTACCACGGACCATAACGCGATTCTATGGAATGCCTTTAGGGGCATTCCGTTATTCTTTCCATCATAATAGAAGTCTATGGCCTGAATAACAGATCCGTCCCGTTTCCGTTATGCAGGTGAGGACTCGCCTGCATAATGGAAAGGGGACGGATCCGTTATGCAGACCATAGACTTCTATTATGACGGAGAGAATAACGGAAAGCCTCTAAAGGCATTCCATAATGCATTCCGTCATAGAATCGCGTTATGGTCTGTTGTAACGGAATCCATAACGCAGTTCTGCTTTTACCACCAAACGAAGCGTGAACGAATTTTCAAAATATAAAAATTCGCTTATTTCTAATCTTGACATAGCACAGTTGAAAACATATTCATACATGAAATGCAATGTGATTCATCCCATCCCTCTTGAGCTTGAACCACATTATCCCTTTCTACCAATCTCATTAGCTCAGCCTTTAACGCCTTCTTAACTTCTCTAGAGCTGCACCTTCCCTCTGGATCTCTCCCAGTCAAAGCAACACTGCATGAAACTGGCTTGATGTTTTCCATAATGCATTATTGATCTCTCCATCTACATTCAAGCAAAGGGAGATGTTCCTTTTTTCATCACCTCCTCCTCTTTCTACCATGATATAGGTCTTATACCTCTTTCCTTAGACCTTTGCCGATTTCCTCACTCTTTGCGTCTCTCAATATGAATTAGTGTCCTTCAGTGCTACATAATTGGCTGGTCTAGGTAAACCTACGTTAAAAAGCAGTTAATAGAATGACAGGGTTATCATAAATGTGTTCTTACAATACTTAGCTATGATTGTGTTTTTTGGTGTTACTAAGGCACCATCTAACCTCTCTATGCATATTCTGTATGAAGCAAGTTACAAAAATATTTTTAAAAAATTCTCTATATAGTGTTAAATATAAATACTATATTTAATTTATTTTGTTTAATCCCCATATTTGTAGGTCTTTTAATAACATATTTTTGACTAGACTGTTTTTGTACCTCTCTTAAATATTTCAAAAAAGTAACAGGTATATATACAGTATAAATGGTTTATAATATATCATCCACAGTTCATAACCAATAGCAGAAACAGAGCACTGGCTACCCCAAACTCATTTAAAGGGGTTTTCCAGGACTCTGATATTAATGGCCCATTCTCAGGATAGGTCATCCATGTCAGATCGTCTGGGGAGTAACACTGGGCACCCCTGCTGATTAGCTTTTTCAGGAGCCGCAGCACTCCGGTGAACGCCGTGGCCTTCTCGCAGCTTACCAAACACCAAGCTGTCTACTGGATAGCAACTGTGCTTGGTATGCACTTGAATGGGACTGAGCCGCAAAAAGGACACATGACCAATGAACATGATGTCCCTGGCCTAGGAAGAGGCCACAGCGCTCATAGTAGCACTGTGGTATCTTCAAACAGCTGATTGGGGAAGCCCCCACCGATCAGATATCAATGACCTAACCATCAATATCATAATCTCGGATAACCCATTTAATGAATCCATGTCAGGTCTTTTGACTGAGTTCATTGTAAAAGTACAAGGTAGGATATTTGGTATTTGCTGCTCTGTTCTCATAGTTTTCACCTAATTTTGGTAAATCAGAAGGTGATGTTGGAAAATTTCAGATCATCTGATCAAAAAACTATCAGCTTGTATAATGTAAAGTACTTAACACACAACATACGTGAAGTTGATCTACAGCATCAATTACTTAATCCTTGATTTATTCCCTAAATTGTACCTGTACTTTAAGAATAACTTTTGATATGCCATAGCAAAACTATCAAAGGTTTCGATCGGTAAGGGTTTTAAGTGCTGCAACCCCTGCCGAGTGCTAAAATGAGGAGAGAGAATAGCTCACATACTGTGCAGATCTCTCATTGCTGAAAGAAATGGACTTGAGGTGGGCTCATAGACTTCTCCTCTTTCTAGTGATCAGTAGGCTTCTCAGCACTCTCTCTAACATATCAAGAGGTTTTTGAAGACACAAGGACACTTCAAATGTTGTATAATACAAAAGAGATGAGAATACCATGTAGTATCTCATTTCAAAGCTGAATGTTCAAACATATGTCCACAAGTTAAAACATTACAGACCATAGATACACCAGTTAAGGGGCTTTTGGTCATCATGTACAGGAGATCCATTTATACATATGTTGTTTTTGATCAACAGCAGGATAAATTCTCGGCACAAGGGGGAAGAAAACATGTCTTAAGGAAATATTAAATACTGTTTTCCCCTTCACCTGTGCAGAGTTTTGATCCTTCTTTTAATCTAAAAAGACATATAGAGTACAGCTGTAGCAAAAAACATTTAAATACACAATTGCAACAAACTTTAATATGACCTTTTCACAGGCTTTTGTTAAGTATCTAATTAAAGTTTCCTTTTGCAATTGTGAATTTAACACGCTAAGTGTCAAGTTAAGGTTTGCTACATAATTACATACCGTCTGTATGTGATAGCTGGAAAACGATGTACACGAAACACAAGCTGCCCGTACACATTGCATTAAAATCAGCCGACTGGCAATTTTGTCGGGATTTGGAAAGAAATCGAATGTCTATGGTGGTAGACCAATCATTCCCCAATTTTTGCTGTCAATAAAAATAATTTGTTTCTCTGGGGGGGTAAGTGCTGGCAATGATGTCTCCCCTCTCTACCTGAGAGTAGACAGTATGCCATGGGAGATAGATGTTTTTCGTGTAAGGCAAACTTTATTCTTTGAATGGAAGGTTTTCTCCAAGAGAACTGTCAATTATCGGACATATTTTTATATAATGATACAAAAAGAACTTCAATTAAGTAACACAGAAACAGAATTTTCTAAACATAACAGTTTTAATAGAAGCTCTTAAACCATAAGTCACTAGAAAAAAAAGTTCTTTCTGAGTCCTTTCAAAATCAAAAATTAAAGCAAGCTCAAAAATGTAATAGTAGTGGAACTCTCCCATAGTTGTTGTCTAGACCAAACGTTAAACAGTTTCTGTTGTGTCCTTAGGTAGAAAGTCTCTTTCCTCCTCGGTTTCGGAATCTCCGTGGCATCACAGAACTGTTAGAGTTGCTTGGCTCTGTTGGGGTGGAGGACTTAGAAGTATTTTTGGAAAGTTCAAGCTCTTTGAGTTGGATTAGGCGCTGGAAGGTGGAAACAATCTGATTATTGGTTTTCACCATTTCAGCGTTCATGGTGGCTGTCTGACGGGCCAATGCTAACATGCCCTGGGAAAGACTAAGGATACTTTTGTGGACTTTGGACAATGCGTTGGTCATTGAATCCATCTTTTTCTCTATCCTGTGAAATCCATGTCTTAGGATGTGACACTGCTGTTTCTGGTTTTCCTTGATTTCTCGTCCATGGTCACGAAGCAGCTCATGCACCTTCTGGATAGGTTTTAGCATCCCATCTTGGTGGACAGTGGATTCATCGTGTTGCTTCATTGCAATGTCTTCTTGTTCAGATGTTAGAGGTACCTTTGCTGTGCTTGGAGTTGAAGAAATAGATTCTTCTACATTTCCACTTTTCTTCTTTTCTGTGCATAAATCAGAACAAAACATTAAAAAATAGCTCATAAGAAAAAGATAACAAAAATTTATTGAAACAAAAATGGTAAAATAAAGCAAAAACAAGTGCAAATTGAAAGGGACTGCAAGAAAACATAATGTAACACCCACTGGAATGAATATGCTATACTTATGAAGTTGTAATACATTATGGCAAATGATAAAAATATAACTCAGGCTGTGTATGACTATGATTTCTGTGATTTGATAGGTCATGATTTGAAAAAAAACAACAACTCATGAATGGCGATATTGATGGTAAATTGATAAACATTATGTCTTACCCTCTAGTGTGGCCAGGTCATGTTCTGCTGAATCCACACTTTCCAATCTGCTTCTCAGAATCCCGTCCACCTGCCTCCCAAAGAGCGTCAGCTGCATGAATGTTAATGGTATCCCTCCTGTGGCCCTGGAATGCCCTTCCCTCTGCATTTCTATAATTTTGTCCAGAGGCTTGTGTGTAAGAAATTACTACTGTTATTTACCAAGACACGTTAAGTTAATCACCATGTATTGGAAAATGTCCAAGTTATGCTATGTTCACACTGCTAGTTAAGAATCCAGCAGCCTGCTACGGTAGACTGTTCCGACAATCTGCGACTTCTTCCCGCTCACGTCAGGTGTAAAAAATTGGGAGTGGAGAACGGCGAAGAAAAAGGTCTAAATGTAAGAGAGCTAGAAAGCTGTCTTACATTTAGAACTGGCGGAGGATCTGCCGAAGTTATAACTTCGGCAGGACCACCGCCAGCTTAGGGGTTTTATTAAGAGCGGCGTCTAAAACGCTGGTTTTAATAAATGTTCCTCTTAGTATTTATGGGCTGTCAGGAGGCTACAGAGACTGTAAAACCTGAAGGGTGCACACAACTGCTGAAAATCTTTAATAAAGACCAATTGGAAAGGTGATTTTAGAACAAGATAAGTAGAATGCAATTATTTAAAAAAATTACCCTAAGGTGTCCATAGTCATTAAAAACTAGCCTTCTGGATGCCAACAACACCACTAGAGGAAGCAGAATGTGCTGCACACTGGTATGCACTGAGTTTAGTAAAAAGACAGTATCCAGTAAACTCTCTTGCTCCCCCTAATGGTGGCTACAGGCAGCTGGAATGTTTTATTAGAATGTTTTAAATCTCTTTATCACTCTGCCCACTAAAGAGTTATATTAATAAATAATCAAATTGTAGGTCTACAAATAACAAGGTGTTAAAAGTTATAAAAGTTGGATATTCACTTTAAAGGGCATCTGTCACCATAAAAATGCTGAAAAATCTACAAACATCATGTTATAGGTCAGGAAGAGCGGAGTAGGTTCACATATAGCAGGGGTAGGCAACCTCCGGCGCTCCAGCTGTTGTGAAACTCCCAGCATGCATACTTGTTCTGCTCTTCTCAGAACTTCCACAGATATGAATGGAGTATGCCTTGTAGTTTCCAACAGATGGAGGGCCGAAGGTTGCTAACCCCTGATATATAGTTTTGTGTAAAAATTCAGGTTATCTTATAATTTATTGATTGAAATCTCTGCTTATTCAGGGCTTAGTCTGGTTGATGGTCTCATTCAATGATTGACAGCACCTACATACAGATAGCTGGACTACTAATCCCAGAATAAGCAGGAATTTATGATTGTTATGAATTAAGTTATGAATTAACTACTAGCAGTCTGCAATGAAGGTCCAGAGGTGTGTTACTAGTTGAGGGCGTGTCCCTGAACAGTCTTCCACTGGCAGAATCAATTGGAAAGTGTCAGACTGTGCAGGAACACACCCCAACTGGTAACACTCATCTGGACCCTCAGTGCAAACTGCCACCAATTCATTCATAACTTCCAAAAGTAATATTAAAGGAATAATACGACATAGAGTTGTAAGAGTAGATGCTTCTGAACTGTTTTTACATGGGGAATGTGAGTAGTTACTAAAACAGACATGTCAGGAGAGGAGACAGGCCCTCTATGTAATTTATATCAGATATAAATAGCTGTCATGTACGTTAATATGACCTAATGAATTGCACAGAACTAAATTATACTCATTCTATGGTGGGTACATCTTAACTATTTAGTATCTTACAGTACCTACTAGTGTGTTATCATAGCAAAATGATGTCCCTTTTAATTACGGTACGTTTTTATATGATGTGCTTTGATTTGTATTAAGAAATGGAACAAAATAACATAGTACATAACATAGTACATAAGGCCGAAAAAAAGACATTTGTCCATCCAGTTCGGCCTGTTATCCTACAAGTTGATCCAGAGGAAGGTGAGGTAGAAGCCAATTCTCCCCAAATATATTAATTAAAATATCTAAATAAATATTAAAATATATAAATAAATAATGCCTGGATATCTTAGTAAACACAAAGAGCATGCTGGTAACTTAACCAAAATACATTGCACGACAATATACCGCGAGCACGACAATATACCGCAAGCTAGCTACACGTATTATTATTAGCAATACTCAGAAGAATTTGATTTGACATTCGTAAACATTGCACATTACTTGGTTTTCTGGCTGTATATTTGGACACATCTGGATAACGCTTAAATAAAGATATTCCAGAGCCACTCTCTGTGCGCTGTGTTTAAATGCATTACTAATTGCGGATGTTGTTTGGAAGGTACTTTGCGCTTATGTGCAGGAATGCATGTAACCGTGACAAACTTGCAAGAACATTGCTAGTTAGACGGATGAATGCAAACTGTAAACAATATGTTCTGCAAAGTTCTGAGAGTCCTGGCATAACGCTCCTTTGTAATGTGTAGACGAAATGCAGAAGGCGCACCACATGCCTTGGCAGCATCAAAATCACAGGCACTGAAGAGATAAAAACCTTAAGGGGTATGTCAAAAAACCTGGAAAAGAATCGGTCTCGAAAAAACTACATTTGCAGATATTGAAAGTCTCACAGCATCACTGGTATAACTGCAGCAAGGTTTAGAGGGCATTCACAGATTAAGGCCTCATGCACACGACCGATGTGTGTTCTGCGGTCCGCAAATCGCGAATCCGCAAAACACGGATGGCGTCCGTGTGTGTTCCGCAATTTTCGGAATGGCACGGACAGCCTTTAATATAACTGCCTATTCTTGTCCGCAAAGCCACGGAACGGAGCAACGGTTTTGCGGTCCTATTGAAGTGACTGGGTCTGCATCCGAGCCGCCCTTTGCGGACCAAAACAACGGCCGTGGGCATGAGGCCTAAAAGAGATTTGCATTATGGGAAACAACAGCATCACAGTAGGAGGTAGGAGGGGAACAAACAAGAATCCTCAGTGTTTCATTTTATATTTTTTTATGTTACAGGAGTTGTCTGAGTATATGTGATCGGTGGGGATCCGACGCCAGCTGATCAGCTGCTTGAAGAGGCTGCAGCACTCTGGTGGGCACAGCTCCATCCATTGGATAGCATCTCTGCTTGGTATTGCAGCTCCGCCTCATTCACTTGAGCGGCAACGTGAGTGATGAACATGACGTCACAGGCCTAGGACGAGGCATGGAGCATGGTGGTCTCTGCAATCAACTGATCGTGGGGGTGCCAGGAAATGAACTCCTCCTGTTCTGAGGATAGTTCATCAGTATTAAACACTCGGACAATATAAATAGCATATATTTTTTGAAAAAATCCAGAAATCTTGCTGTTTTCACTCTGTTCACTGAGACTTATAATAAGCTGTTCCATAGAGATCACTCTTCAGTAGTCATCTCATTGTTATCACAAGCAGGATTATAATGAAACGTAATACCTATATATAGTTGACATAGAATATCACCATTTACAAGTCAACTCTCCAACCCTCTAATAAGGACCTCTGCATGGGTCACCGATCATGCCCACAACGCTATCCTATAGAAATCAGTGAACTTCTCCCGTGTCAGGGCTCCTATGGCCATGTGGCTACTTTAAAGCATATCTCTGAATGCTGTTAACAGCAGTTCAGACAAGATGGACGCTCCAATAATTATGTACATAAAAAAATAAAAACGTCTACACTCAGAAAATAGAACAGATTAGAAAATAAATAAATAAATATATATATCTATATGTGTATATATCAGAATTATGGTCTTAATAAGTAAAAAAATTAAGGTAAAAGTGACCTATTCTGTCTAATTACCTTGAGCTTACCAGTAGCCATTACATGTAGAGTCACCAGCCAGCTATATAGAACACATGCAAATCTACTTTTATTACATTGGAAACTTTTCTGGGCCTCAAGGACCAGTGTGGGCCACCGTCACAGCATTATATAAGGCAAGTCTCAGACGACTGTGTGCACTCCAGGAAAATAAGTCCATGTGATGGCCACATCTTCCAGACTGACTGTGGCTCATCTGACCCAAACCTAACCAATGCAATTTATGATGCAATGAGTTCCTGCCTGGCCATGGGTCTACTGGACTGTACTCACAAGATGTCTGACATTGGCCAGGACACGCTGAAGGATTTATATTTCCTCTGGGAAGCGAGTCCAACCTTGTCCTGCACATTCAGCCGTGCCCAAAAATCCACAACAAACCCAATGTAGTCACAGTTCACCAGAAGTAAAGGAAAAAGCTATATAATTGCCATGTTCCCCATTCGCCTATAATAGACTTCAACTGCTCCAAGTCACACTTCCGACCTGGCATTAGATTGTGCAACTCAATGTTTCCCTATGGAGGCGAAAAGTGCAATAGTCACGCGACTCAGACAGTTACACTCTTAACCCAAGGGTCGTTTATAAGCAGCTCCGTTGCCACAGCTTGTTTATACAGGAAATACATTGTGAAGTCCAATGAAGATTGTGCAGAACAAAAACAATAAAACAGCAGAAAAATAACAAGATAAACTGAAGCTCACCCGTCGCTTACACACTCCCATCTCAGTAGATCTTCCCTTGCCCAGAAAATATCAACGCGATTCAAATGCAACAAATTAAAATAAATTACTTATTTATTTTATTGTTTTTTTCCCCCTAAAATCAAACCTTGCGGAGACAAAATACTTTATATTTATTGACTATGTATTGTGGGTAGAGATTAGGCTTTTGTGCTATACATATGGCAGAGACATTTGAAACCGCTTGCCATATGCAGAGCAGAGTAAATAAACCGAAGGGACAGAAAACTTTTTCAGACACCTAGCATGTGGCCACTGACAGTACATTATTGCACTCTGCTCATTAAAAAAAAAATATATATATATATATATTATTTTTTGCTGTGGTAAACATAAACATAATTAACAACTGTTCAGAACAGATGCAAATTATTGGTGTCGGGGATTAAAATATTTCTTTTTTTCCCGTGAAAAAGCACATATTTCACATACTTGGCTTGAGTAAGCTCTAGGTTGAATCATGATATCAATTGCTTGAGATGTTGTTGGGTCATCTAGAGTGTCGGCACATTAATAAAGATTTTCTGGTAAAAAGGCTTCCATCAATCTTTCTGGACTGGCCTCAGACATCATCAACAGACTCCACATTAATGTATTTGAGAAAAATAATTTTATTACATGAGGAAGAGTTATTTTCATGCATCGTTCCACTCCCATAAATCTGCTGTGTGCGTAGTGGAAAGATGGAAAGCTATCCTTTTCTTGGTAATGGAGTAATGGTGAGCAAAGTAAATGGAACCCAGGCGTAAGCTGGGAATGCACTTCATCATACAGTCATTTAATAGTTATCAAATGAAGCAAGATAGTTGAGCTACCTGTCACGGTGGGGAGTGGAGGAAAAACCCCACCGTACAATGTCTACTAAAGATAAAGTAACTAGGCCTGAAATCAGAGATAAGGGAGCAGGTCATCTCCTAAAGTGTCCCTAATCCTCACCCCGACTCCTCACCGTATGAGCAGACCTGGATGGTAGGACGGCTCCTACCCAGGATACCTAGTACCCTGAGTCACCCTGATAATCCCTCACATAGGAGCAGGGGAGAGACAACCTGTTCTTCCAAGACACAGAAGAGCAGGAGTCTCAGCAGGCTTAACAGCAAAGGGAATGATGGCAGCTAGCGGTGGACGACACGACAGGTAAGTGTCCAGAAGCAGCAAACGCTACTGCCAACAGGACAAACACGGACACTTACCTGACGCAGCTGCAACCAGTAACTAGAGCCGTCCACGCCACTACCACTGGATACTAGTAATGTGTCTAGGCCCAAACACACACCAGGAAGGACTCAGCACCAACACCCAAACACTGAATCCAGTAGTTACTACCTGGACCACCATGCGGAATGATGCATGGCAGCCCCAGGCAGCGCTACCAATAGTTCCCCCGCCGGGGAACTTCCAGGGACCCCCTTTTGGAGGAAAAGACGAAAAGGGGAAATGTCTAGCAGACATGCTGGACGCAACATTAACAGACCAGACATGTAACAACACACTAGATATAACAACCAAACCCCAAATCAAACCCACACCAAACATAGACACATAAGGAAGGGTGGAGACATGGAGAAGACATAGGGATGACATTGCTAAAAGACCTTGATGTCCAAAAAGGTGGCCCTCAATGACTTGGCAGAAGGAATTGCCCAATAATGGAGCATAGCTTCCAGCCCACAGCAAGGCTAGAGCACAACTAACCTCCATGCTACAAGCCTAGGCTAAACAGCTCCAAGAGACCACACCCTGATCCACACCTAGTCAGGAAATTAACTCCACGCTCACCAAACAGAAGGAAGAATCACCTTAAAAGGGAAGTGCACGTGCAAACCAAAAACTACACGTTGCCACCGGCAACCAGTCTGCACGGCAACAGTGTCACAGTCAAAATAACAAAGGCCGTGACACTACGATACACTACCAGCAAAAGTAGACCAAAGTAGAAGCCGCAGATAGTCTTATTGTTCACATGTAATGGTCACTGAACACTTGTCACCTGATTTATCATATATCTGATCAGGTTTTACATTAACACTACTCATAAGTTTACTTGCAATACCCTGTCTGACCACAGGGAGTGCTAGAGAAAACAGAACCAGAGGCAAATAGTAAACAAGAATACTTCAGGTTCGGGCTGCATCGTGCTCAAGTTGCCACCAAGTGGATGAATTCTGTAATGCAATTATCTAAATTCTCTTCTTGACCTGCACATAACCTAGATGACTTAATGTAGTGGCACTTTCTGAGATTTATGAGGCAATATATTTTCAAAGGAAAGAAGAAAACCTTGTTTTCCATGATGTAATTGGGGTTTGGCAAAAAGGGAAGTTAATTTGTGCCTGGTTCAATTCATTGCAAAGAAAAATTGTTTAGTCAGGTATATCATGCTGCTTTCAACCCTCTGCTTCTGGGGAAATTAAGGCTTTCCTTGAAGAGACCACCAAGTTAACATAAGGAGTCTTGTAGACCAAGAAATGCTACCTTGGAAAAATTTAATGTAAATCAGCTCTTATCCAGGAGGACAAAAGCTGAATCTTTAGTGCCACCTATTGGATGGCTATCCTATGTCCATATGTGGCCTTTTAAGTCGTGATTGGTCCCCATCCAATAAGTGGCGCTAAAGAATCAGCTTTTGTCTCCCTGGATAACAGTCTATGCCGGATAGTCTTCAGATAACCTACTTCCCATGAGGGATTGGATAAGAAAAGTTCTACAATCTAGAGATGCTCCAGTAGTATAAAGTACATGACATAGAAGAGGACAAATGGCAAAGATCAAAGTGGATTTCCTTTATGAAAGTCATCTGTTTTGCCATCCAGTACAGAAGGGTCTCTGGTGTGTACTTAACAACATGCTTTTTATGACCCTTGGGCCATTTACCCACCATCTTGTTTGCCAAAAATCCCTCTTTGGGACGGAGTCCTGCCTAGTTTCTCCCTAACTAGAAGCAAAGGTAATGAGAGTAACTAACTAGACCTGAGCCCCTTTACCCATAGCAGCTACGTACATGGTCTTCCTTTATGATGCATACATGGACCCCAGGCTTTGCTTTTATTGCACTACCTCTATTGAGGAATAGAGCACTGGTCTATTCACAAAATGCTGTGGCCAAATATCAGATTTACAGGCTACATAAACCATAATCTTGGATGCCAATTTTAGCAGAAGCATAGATTTCAATTGGACCCTAGTTTGGAGTATCTTAAAAGCCAACTAGTAGATACATTTTTCCATTGATTCCTATAAGAGAGAAGCTTGATAAAAAAATATACTTGTTAGAAGATGTCAGTGTAATACAGCACCATTTATAACTAATCAGAATGCTAATTAAATGTCATTTTGTGTAGAATTGCTCTTTAAGTTTGTTTGTTGCCTTTTTAATGAAGCCAAGTTAATGAAGGAGCATCTGCAGGAATGTGTAACGTAGAGTGATTCATGTCCTCCCACAATTCACATACAGAGGCCTTCACACATTGCTTGTCAGACATGTGTGATTGGTGCTAATAGAAAGTGATATACTGTAATGTCAGAAAGTGAGAGGGTGACGTGTGACAAGACCTCCGCTGCTTGTATGATTTCATTCATCTTCCTCTCTGTCCATCTGTATTGGAGTTTAGGTTATTATGTGTTTGTTACTCTGTCCGTCTGTATTGCAGTTTGTGCTATTATGTGTTTGTTACTCTGTCCATCTGTATTGCAGTTTGTGCTATTATGTGTTTGTTACTCTGTCCATCTGTATTGGAGTTTAGGTTATTTTGTGTTTGTTACTCTGTCCATCTGTATTGGAGTTTAGGTTATTTTGTGTTTGTTACTCTGTCCATCTGTATTGGAGTTTAGGTTATTATGTGTTTGTTACTCTGTCCATCTGTATTGCAGTTTGTGCTATTATGTGTTTGTTACTCTGTCCGTCTGTATTGCAGTTTGTGCTATTATGTGTTTGTTACTCTGTCCATCTGTATTGGAGTTTAGGTTATTTTGTGTTTGTTACTCTGTCCATCTGTATTGGAGTTTAGGTTATTATGTGTTTGTTACTCTGCCCATCTGTGCAGGAGTTTATGTTAATACTGTATGTGTTCGTTACTCTTTCCATCTGTATTAGACTACTTTCACACTAACGTTTTTACTGGATCCTGCAGGGTTCAACAAAAACGCTCCTGTTACTGATAATACAACCATCTGCATCCGTTATGAACAGATCCGGTTGTATTATCTTTAACATAGATAGCCAAGACGGATCCATTATGAACTCCACTGAAAGTCAATAGAGGACGGATCAATTTTCTATTGTGTCGGATTGTGTCAGAGAAAACCGTCCCAATTGACTTGCATTGTGGGTCATGATGGATCCGTCTTGCTCCGCATCCCAGGACGGAAGGCAAACTGCAGAATGCCGCAGTTTGCTCTCCGGTATGAGAACAGAACGGAATGCATTTTGGAGCATTCTGTTCTGTTCCGTTACAATTGTCCCCATTGACAATGAATGGGGACAAAACGGAAGTATTTTTTTCCGGTATTAAGACCCTATGACGGATCTCAATACCGGAACAATATTAACGCCAGTGTGAAAGTACCCTTAGAGTTTATGCCATTATGTTTTTCTTCATATGGTAACATGTACAGTTCACATCAATCTGAAATGTTTCCCTCATAAACAAAATAACTCAAACTGGCAGCAAACCTCACTCCTCGTAAGACCTTCGTTCTCATGCAGTCATTAGAGATGAGCAAAGTTTTAAAAAAATTAGATTCGGCAACTTCATCAAAGTTCGTCAAGAAATTTGATTAGTTCAGAATACATTTTTCACGAATCGCTATAAATCAGATATAACCAGGCCACTCTACCTTAGGGTACGGCCACACGGAGCGGCCGTGCTGCGAGCGGGTTGTGGCCATTAGTCTTGAGTGAATTGACGTTTAGGAAAAATTTTATTTGCCAAGGTAAAGAATCATTTTTCCTAAAATAGCTACTAGAGTTGTCTTACATCACTGCTGCCGGTGTAAGACCGTGTGGGGACACACCACTTATATAAGGGTAATTGTAACATGCTTGTCAATTTATTTATAAATTTTTCAGGAGGAATAAAACATGGACGACACTCCATACAAATATTAAGAAAGGATAACTTAGAACTGTTATTTTGTGGGGAATGCAAGTAGTTACTAAACCAGATGCATCAGGTGAGGAGGTCCTGTTTTAATTGTCTTCTCCAACCTATGGCTCCACCTCTATTCCAAAATTCTTACTCACAGCATACCCCACAGTCTGAACAATAGATCAAAAATAGCCCATACTGCTGCTTATATGCTGAGACAAGAATCCGGAATTTACAGTGAATCAAAAGCTTCTCGAAATGGTAAATTTAGATTTCACACAGAAGGGTGCCAAAGTAATATTATTTAAAAAATGGGTTTTCCTGGGGGACTGCCCTGATTTTCTTCCCGTTTCTGATTTGGTAGTTAGACGGGTGAATATTCATTATTAACGACAGAGGATTTAGTAGTTGAGTTTTGTAGAAGGAGAAATTGACGGGTTCACTTTAAGCGAAATTCAGCCTACACAAAAGCTTCAAAAACTGTTTTGTTGTTCAATTATTTTATTTATTTTTCCAACTTCAAAGAAATGAAAGAAAAAAGCTCATCCAAACCCGATTCATCTCTGCAGCCAACAAAGCTGTTCTCTTTGAACAAAAACGTACAGAGAACTCTCGTTGGAGATACTTCATGTCACCGGATGTATTCATTTAATCATCATTTGCTAACATTTCTTTAATGTACATTTTACGGTTTGGACTGAGCAAGTGAAAATGCAATGTCCTTTCAATGCACCCAAAGACACACTAGCCCAAGGCACAACACGTACCCTCCAGAACAGCCTTCCGTATTACCCTCCAAATCCCCAGTTGATATAAATTACAATCCTTTGAGTCTTGATCAATTCCTTAAAGGTCTATTCACTTGTTTCTAAATCATAACAGTGACAACTAATATGATCACCATGACAGCTCCCCCAGGGGATATCACCCAGCTTTTACATGACTGAGTATCTAATCTGTCTAGTTACAGAGTAGTGTCTGTTTGTGGGGTACGACATCCTCAGGCAACACTCATCCTTGCTTGCAGAGGAGTTGCAGTTTGGCAGATATCTCTACTGTATAATTTCCTATCTCCAATTTGGGAAGAGGTCGAGGGCAAAATTTAACTTCTGCACTTCCAACAGTGAAAGGGTTATAAGCACTTCTGGTCTCTGTATCAACATATAACTAAGTTGATTGGTCACCAGACATTCAAGACTCGGAAAAGCTAGGGGCAGGGTATTTTTATCTTTGTCCCTGTACAGTGCATGCTCTGAAAGTGCTCCCGAGAGACTTCAGGGCCAGGCATGAGTACAATTTATTTGGGGCATGAAGGGCAGTGATTGAAGCCTCTAGGAGCAATGAGGTGCACCAGCACCACCCTAGTTGCTTCTGCATATTATAAAACTAGAATTTTCTCAAGATTACAGGCACCTAGGAAGATGGGACCAAGACCATAATGTTCAATTATCAAGCGCACGTCTCAGGTGAGATGGTTTTATTTCCAAGTCTTCGATCATAGAACCCCTTTAAAAGCGTTGTCCAATGAAGACAATTCATGTCAATAAACCCTATTAAGGCATATGGACATCACAAAAAAAGAACCCCGTTCAGGTCCAAACTATCAACCCAAACATTGAGGTCCTGGTGGACTTCAGCCATCTAAGTTCTACATAAAAAGCCACTCATTATGAAATACTTCAGTAACCACTGCAGGGGAAAATGTCTCTCTGATCATAGTTTCCCCTAAAATATCAGTTTCTCCTGGGTATCTAATGAAACACCCCTTTAAAGAGAGACTAAAGGAGTGACAACGGCTAGAAAAACTAATTTCTAGTTATCTGACGCTTGTGGGCAACATCATAGTTGATACTGCTTTCAACTGGAAGCACACAATTCTATTATATTTATCTTCTACCAGACTAGAAGTAATTTTTACCAGTCCACAGGATAGATCTGCTGGAGTCTGACAGCTGGCATACCCACTGATTGCAATATTGCCAAACCCAAATCCCTTGTCCCCCTCCCCAGTTGCAAGCATGTCTAGGATGAGTTTGGATGGAGAAGCGGTCGAGTGTGTGCCCTGCTGCTCCATGTCTATGGCACTGACAGAAACAGCCCAAATGCTTCATACCATGGCCCTGCGACTTCATTTTGGAGAGCATAGTGTCCCAGTGATGGGATCCCCATAAATCTAGCATTGATCACTTATCCAGTAGATGGCAGAAAAATGCCTCTGGCCAAAGAACCCCTTTAGTATATTATTACAGCTGATTTCTGATACTTGAGTCTCCTTGTGTATTCTGAGTCTTGTAGTCCATGAACAACTAGAAGAACATTTCATAGTCTTGAATCTTCCTAATTTCGTCTGGTAAGTCCCTACGCATAACTTTGCACTTATGTGCCAGCTCTATTAATAAGTCTCCGAATCAACATGAAATCTGATAACAGGAATCTTGACTACTTCCACTAAAATCTCCCCCTCAGAGACACGTCTCTGCACTGATCGATGGGCAGAGAAGCCGCACTTGTCACTGCTGAGGTGCCGTGATTTGTGCGAGCTGTACTACAGACTGTGGACAAGATGACAATGGCCTCCTGGGTGTTTCCTTGCAATCCCCTGCAGCCTTCATATTGATTGTAAGTTAAACCTGAGAGGCTATTCCTTCAGCACTGTCAGGAAGAAGTAGACAGACTGTCTTTTCTAACCTTCAGTCTGGGTCTAGGAAAGCAGATCCCAGCTCCTTATGTGACCTACAATCCCGTAATGTTCATGTAAGACGCAGTTCAGAAATCCTCATGGAATGCGACTAGTTCATCACCAAATCCCCATGTATTTAACATCAGAGAAGAAGAGAGCAATGAAAAATAGGAATTGTAATTGTTTTCTGACATATCTTATCCGCTCTTCTGCCGTATATGAAACTTTCACAAATCCAATTTCATGAAACCATTTTTAGTACATTTCATAACTCAGCATATTAAACAATTGTATGGGGATCTAGAATTTTATTGATTCTGTTTGCTAAGACTTAACCACTAGATTCAGGTCAAGATATTAAACGACTACATATTGATTCCTATCACAGAACATTTGCTTTGAATTTTGTCGGGGGAAATCAAAAAAATGTTTTATTTTTTTTTGCGAAAATCTATGAAAAGATGTAACAGATTTGAACTACAATCCAGGAATAAGTTGTTTTAGACAATGCAGGACTGCAAATAATTCTCCCATTTGGAGATGCAAATCACTTAAAGGGAACCTAGGTTTAATGGGGAACCTGTCATTAGTTGCACAGGTGTGCTCTCCCTTATTTTATCTGCACTGTGTGCATGCATCCAATGCCACTTACTTGAGATGAGTCCTGGACTCATCTCTGGTAAGTTAGACATATACTACTGGTTTTGATATGGGCAGGTTAGGTATGCTAAAACTCATAATGACAAGCTGGTGGTTTAGGTTGGGTGGCCCCTAAAACCTCCTGACAGGTTCACTTTAAATATTTTGGGTCTGATGCCTTACACATAGATCTTGTAAGGCTAGTTTCACATCTGCACCAGAGCCTTCGGCAGGCTGCACCGGTTGTTCCGGCATTGCTAGATACTGCCGCCTGCCCGTTGGACTTCAACGACTATAATGGGGTCTGACAGAGATCTTGCCAAGAATCATCCGGAAAAAATAAAAAAAAGTTGCATGCAGTGGTTTTTGTCCGCCCGATTTCCGGCATTCTCTTCTGGATCAGCCAGACGCAGATGTGAAGGTAGCTAAACATGGTTCTCATAGCTTATATGCATTAGATGACAAATTCATATAAAGGGACACTGCAGATTCCCTGCAGATTCATTAAGAACAATCAAAGGGTCATGTTCCATCAGAAGCCTTATTTCGGAGGCACCAGCCTCAGACAGAGCCACACGGAGGCACCAGCATCAGACAGAGTGGCTACTGTTCCTTGATAGCTGTAGGTCACTGTATGCCATGAAGTTTTTTTTTCTAAAACATTAAGGTGTAATTTAAGGTACTTGGCATGAGTCTTGAAGAACTGTCATTGGGTTTTAATCAGTCACCAGTAACTGAACAGTAGTTAATCTGTCAGAAGCACAAAAAAGTGGTTCTCCGCTTACACACAACTTCTTATATTGATTTTCCACCTAAATATAGCTAACAGGGGATGCGTTCCTCAGTCGTCTGTTAGATGGTGCTTACATCCTAATAGGGATGCTGCTCTCATCACTGGTCATCAGTCAGCAATCGATGGACTCTTGTAAAAGTATGTAGTCTGGTCTGATTCCCTGCAGGGTGGGGGACAACCCGCTGAGTAGAAGCCCCATTAGCGGAAAATAGGGTAGAGTACAGTTACAGAAGTCCAAAAATACCACCAGAAAGTAGACCACCCTGGTCTACATTAATCCTTTACTTTAGCATTTATCCTAACCATTTATAGTACACTGTATGTAAGAGGTAACGCTGAAAACTAGAAAGGGGGGAAAGGGAAATAAAAAATATACAAAATAGTGTAGATGCTATAGAGAAAGCTATTGTGGCTATATGCCCAGCACAGGCTGACCTCATCATACTTTTGACGTACTACAATGACCATGGGAAAGGTCATCAATATAACATTAGTGGGGGATCCGAATCCTGGCAACTCCACCAATCAGCTGTTAAACAATATAAAAAAATAAAATAAATTCTCAGGTACTGCAGCTGATGCTCCTATTAAAGTGAATGGGAGATGAGCTGCAGTACCCGCCACTGCATAGTGTATGGCGCTGTGGTGTTCTGGCTCCAGACATGGTTTACTTTTTCAACTTCTGACCTTTGCAACCTGATTGGTGAGGATGCTGAGTGCCGGATCCACAACGATCTGATACTAATAGATAGGCTGTCAACATGTCAGTCCCTGAAAATCTCTTTAAGCCACAATTCCTCTTCTTCTGATAAAATCATTGATGTTGCTGATGATCTGTAAAAAAAATATTTACTTCTGCACAGTCAAAATAGCATTGAATTTATCTTTTTCTTTCAACCACTTGCCTACCGCCGCACGACGTTCTACGTTGCGGCGGTAGGCTCTTATCTGTAACCCGTAGTATAAAAACGTCGGGTCACGTAGCGATCGGCCAGTGGCCAGTTCCGCCACAGATCGCTGTGACAGCGCTGTTATCAGACAGCTGCGGTCATAGGGAGGTGTTCTGTGGCCAGCTCGAGCGGTCAGGCAGTAATAGAAACCCGTAGCATCCAGCTACAGGCGTCTACTACTTTGTAAAATCTAAAAGTCGGCAGGGAGAGCTTTTTGGTAGGTAAGAGCGCCACCTGCTGGCTTTAAAATAAAATATCAGCCTGCAGGCTGGAAATTAACCTCTTCCTGTCTTGACTGTGGCAGAAAGGGGTTAATTCACTATAAAAAAGAAAAAAATCTATAAAAAATAAATAAAAAATTAAATGTCCAAATTTCCCCAAGTCGAATAACATAAAAAAAAGCTGTCATTTTGAAGGGTCTTGTACCGTTTTGGCTCTGTACAAGATTTTTCTGGCAGTACAGTGCTATAGAACCAGCAATAGAATAATAGGCTGCCAAAATCCGCTCCAGTCTTTTGAAGTCTTGCGGCGGGAATAGCCAGTAGATAAATTACATAAATAGCGTCCATTTTCAGGGTACAAGCGAACGGGAATGGTTTTAGAAATGTTTTGTCTTGAAACCTTTTTTAAATAGAATTTTTTTTTTTTTTTTTTCATAATTTTTGCAGTTTTTCCTTAAACCGTTTTTTAAAATATTATATCCATCATCTAATGGCAAAAAAGAAAGGTCTAAGGGGTCCAGGGAAAAATAATATCAAATACATGTAGGCTGGCTCAGAAATGAATCAGTTATTTGCAGTTAGATAGACGCATTGCTACAACTGAAAAACTGGCCAGGTAAGGAAGGAGGATAAACACCGGTAATGAAGTGGCAAAATCCACTCATAGTGACATAAACAGACTGGTGTTGTGAATGTTTCCGGTTAGATTAAATCTCTCAGACCATCTGACTGTTCAGGGCGGATGCAGAGATATCTATAAAACCGCATAGACATGGTGCACACTTTGCACAGAAAATCTGCATAACCTACATTTTCAACTATTTACCCTTAGATTATTTCAATAAAAAAAAAAGCTGGAAAACCTAATTTGAGTGTGCGAAAGTTTAAATTCTACAAGAAGTTTGGGTTAGGAACCTACAAGCCAGAACCTCCCACCTCGCCGGAGTGTCATGCGCTTCTCTATGCAACGCTTTAAAAACGACCTCCACACTTCATTCAGTGCCCTTTCCATCCTTAAAATTATAGTACAAGACGATAAAATATGTAATATTTTTTGCCAACAGTATTCTTTCCACATGAGACACCCAGAACATAAAAGCGGAGAGAGGGCCCAGCATGCAATCTCAGCTAAAAATGTTTATATAAAACTCTGTGTAAGATGTACGGTCTCATTTAGGAACAGCGGGATGTCACCAGCACCATTCTGCATGGACACTGCCCAAAAGACTGCCTTACATCACTGAGCACTGGGTAAAATGAGCTATTGCTCCACATTTTCAGCATCATTTAGCAGGAACCTTTATTAAACAGATCTTTAACTCTTCAACCAATTACCCATAGACAACTGCAGGAGAGAGATCCATGATAATTAATCATACGAGGCTGAAGGAATTTTACCTCCGGCTTAATGGCTTAAAAGTAAATATTACAATCGGGACAAACGCATGAGGATGCTCTTATGGCTCTGATTTAAGAACTTGAAATGACAGCAGATTGGGTCCTGACAAGAAGCACATTAGTGAAGGACATGAACACATCTATATTTCTACGTCATCCTTCAAACCTCCCGCAAACATTTTTTCATGACCACATTTTTCATGGGAATGGGGCTGAATCATATTCACGAGAAGTCCTCGTATCGTCTTTCATGGAAATACATCTGGTGACTTCTCAGTAAGGTAAACTTACGGTGAATTTGTCATGGAATGAGATAAACATTGAGGTTAGACCAACTTCTGTCGTCCCACCCTGGAAATGTGAACACTGTAGTTGGCGGCTGCTACAGAAAAGCTATATGATACAGAGAATTAGCTTGCGTAAGTTAATGCTACAGTAAGCAAGACTGAGGTGACATAATGGTGCTTTGTGAAGGAGCAAATTATAAGTAGATTCGGCATCTACTCTATTACATAATTAATTACATTTTAGAAAGTTTGTTAGACAGGTGTTTTCCATGGAAATATTTATGCTTCGGAATGGGTTAAAAATAAAAAATAATCATCACTGTGCTTACTGATCACCCATTGCTACTGTTCCAGAACTGCTCTGGTCTCTGCAGCTTCCCACTTTCTGGTTAACTGCTTGGATTGTCCACCTAGGCAATGACTGACTGAGGAAGGTCTCTTATGTGTATCAAAGCGTGCTGGATCTACCTCATGTTGCAAAAAAAGGATTGGACATGCAGAATTTCCAGAACATCTGTGACCAGTCAAAAATTTGCACCTGGTCCTAATCATTAAGTTAGGACTGGCCCACCAGAGTATCCTCTGGTGGGCCCAAGCTGTAAAGGACACCTAATAAAAACAAGGCCCCAAAGATCAACTTGAGGTGGATTTGAACTCGACGGATGTGTCCAGTCTGTGAAGCTGTATCGGGGTCCTGTAGGAAAAGGGGCTCACCGCCATCTCATCAATAAAGCCCTAATGTCTACTTCACTGCATGTAAAGGACTGTTAACTACTGTCATACCTGTTAGTGGTGGATTACAATCCGCAAGAGATGTTGGTACATCATTTAACAACTCACTAGAAAGAAGGTCTACAGGGAGCTCTTCACTCTCATATAGAAAGGGCCCACATACCTTACTTTCACAGGGGCCCTCTGCAGTCTATGTTCGCCTCTGAACCAAATATCCTATAAAATCTTATCGATGATAAGGCCATGTGCAATGGTAACAAAAATTACATTGGTCATGCAAGTGTTTTGTATCCACAGACGGCAGGCACTTAGAATCTTTTCCTCTGGTGGACCCAAGGAACTTCAGTCTGATGCTACTTATCATAATCCTACAGCATAACTACTTTAAGTACCAACTTAGATTAAAGGGGTTTTCCCTAGTCTTTTCTACTGATGACCTATCCTCTGATTATCCTCCTCGGATTATCTAATCAGTGAGGGTCGGAAACCCAGGACCACCGCTGTTTAGCTTTTTGAGACGGCACCAACACTCATAGTAGCTCCATGGCTTCCTCTCTGCTTAGTCTAGGCCATGTGACATCACACTTATCAGTCACATGACTTAGACTCAGATCAGCATCACTGAAGTGTATGGGTCTTAGCTTCGATACCAATCACAGCTGCTTTCAAATGGACGCCGGTGATTGGTAAGCAAAGAAAAGGCCATGGCTCTATAGTGAGCGCAGATGCCTTCTCAAACAGCTGATCAGAGGGGGTGCCGGGTGTCAGGCCCTCACCAATCAGATACTCTGGATAGGTCATGAGTAGGAGAGTCTCGGAAAACCCTTTTAATGCTAGGGGGAGGCATGGTCATGCGCCAGCAGTGATATTCACAACAAAGGAATAGTATGACGTGGTGTACCTCTGCGGTAAGCCACAGTATAATTTCATTCAGATCAGCTACAGCTGCATAAATTAATCAATAACAAACTAATAAAGTAAACATTATAACTAATTATATATAGAGATTCATGGTCAGGACTGTAGTCTTGAAGCACTAGGGGCAGTATAGCACTGTAGAAGAAGCTGGAACTGCTGAAATATAAAAAATATATACTGTATATATATATATATATATATATATATATATTGACTTTAATATATTGAGTGTCAGGAACAAGGAAAACGGCAACTAAATAAAGCTAAGGACGTGATGACTTTCTACACTGAAGAATGTGCAGCGAAACATGCGGAATGTCCTCCTGCTGAGCCAACACCTGGCTAGTCACTTATTTCATGAAGACCTGAATTGTTAAATCGGAGCAAACAGTTAGCAAGGGAAACACTGTAAACTTTTCATTTAATGTACTTAGTAAACTAATCATGTTTCCATTTTTTATGCTGACAGCTCGGTCTCTAACTTGAAAGAATGGTGTTACCAAGTCCCTGGACCCCCGCGGTGACGCCACATGTGAACTGCTTCTATTAATGGTCTCTGTGGCTAAGTGTTGAATAGAGTATTGCCCAGCATGGGCTTTAACGCTTGAGGAAGTGAACTGGTTAATGTGCCTGTTCTATGCTGGGAATGTAGAGCACAGACAATGACACGACTTGTTATCACTAAACTTAAAAAGCCCCAATCTCCGATATTTGTGTAGGAAAACAAGACGTATTAGACAGGAGAAGTTTTCCTTGTGATCGTTTCTTCCAAGAACATTTCTTTTCTTTCTCACAACTAAGTTTAAGATGAAAAAATGATCCTACTGCCAAATGACCAATGAATAATAAAATACAAGAACTATCGAAGCTCAGACAATAGATATCATCATAATTGCTAATAGATTCCCTGGTGGCTTGTCACATTAGTAAGCTTCAGGAGAGGTGGCTGTTCTTAGATTTGGAGATCAACTGCATTTCTGTTATGGGGTCAAGGTTGATAATTTATGTGTCCTCTGTTTTTAGCAGTTTGTCTTATACAGATAACCATTATCCATATTACCTAGGGTTCCCCTTTCTAAGAACCTGACGGATGAAGACTCAGACAATGGTGGACCTATCCAATCCATGGATTACATGAATAGCCACTTGTCTGCAATGTTATACTAGATCTATGGACAACATGTGGCTTCCTTCAGTGAAAACAGGTGATTGCCAGGGGGTAGAGAGAGCAGCCGGGCTCCAGCTTCTACTTAAAGATGAGTTTTAATTAACCCCTTTTATGTGACACAGAATTAACAAAATGCTATTGTACATGCAATTTTTGCTGCTTAATGCCCGCTAGGAGTAGGTGGTGCAGTCAACATCTAAAAAACATCCAGAAATGACACAAAACAGTCATGTGTCATGTTTCCAGAGGGAGACTGATGTGATTATGTACTATTTTATTTTGTGTCAAAATTTGTGACCTTTTTCCCTTGCCACTTTTCTAAAAAGCAGACAGGCACTGGGTGGGACGGTGGGGCACCGATCTCTTAAAGACGTACCAAAATTATTAAGAGTCATTTTTTAAAGCACAGCTCAAAGCATCACAGAGGTAGAACACATGTCAAAACTTGGTGGAGAGTCACCCTCTGGCCCCTATTCTACATATACTATAGACTATATAAAAAAAAAAGGCAAAGATGTAATGTAGTAATACATGAATGCAGAATAAGGTGTCCCACTCATCTGAATGAAATGGACTATGGACTTGATGCCAAAACAACTACATTTAGGGCTCTTTCACACTTGCGTTATCCGGATCCGTCGTTTACTCCATTTGCCGGAATTACACGCCGGATCCGGAAAAACGCAAGTGAACTGAAAGCATTTCAAGACGGATCCGTCTTCAAAATGCGTTCAGTGTTACTATGGCAGCCAGGACGCTATTAAAGTCCTGGTTGCCATAGTAGTAGTGGGGAGCGGGGGAGCGGTATACTTACAGTCCGTGCGGCTGCCAAAGCGCTCCAGAATGACGTCAGAGCGCCCCATGCGCATGGATGACGTGCCATGCGATCACGTCATCCATGCGCGTGGGGCGCCCTGACGTCACTCTGAAGCGCCCCGGGAGCCGCACGGACGGTAAGTATACTGCTCCCCCGCTCCCCACTACTACTATGGCAACCAGGACTTTAGCGTCCTGGGAGCCATGGTAACCATTCAGAAAAAGCTAAACGTCGGATCTGGCAATGCGCCGAAACGACGTTTAGCTTAAGGCCGGATCCGGATTAATGCCTTTCAATGGACATTAATTCCGGATCCGGCCTTGTGGCAAGTCTTCAGGATTTTTGGCCGGAGCAAAAAGCGCAGCATGCTGCGGTATTTTCTCCGGCCAAAAAACGTTCCGGTCCGGAACTGAAGACATCCTGATGCATCCTGAACGGATTTCTCTCCATTCAGAATGCATTAGGATAAAACTGATCAGGATTCTTCCGGCATAGAGCCCCGACGACGGAACTCTATGCCGGAACAGAACAACGCGAGTGTGAAAGAGCCCTTAGATGAAAGAAACTGATTTCCAGGAGTAGACATTTCTGCAACAAAACCTGCCGTGTGTGAAGCTATTGTAAGACTACACAGGTATTGTTTGTAGTCTGTTACCATAGAAACAGATAGGTCTGCATGGGAGTAGAGATAAGCAAATCTATTTGCAGTTCCAAATCTCCAATTAGAGGGCAATTAGAGCAACTTTGGTTTGGAACGAATAGATTTGGACTGGAACTGAACTTTTAGAAAAATTAGTCGAATCCAAAATGAACCGAATCTTGGAAGATCCGCTCATCTCTACACGGGAGCTGTACACAGTAAGATATATATTTTTTCAATCAAAACTACCGGTATTTCCAAAGTTCCTTCCTTTTCCTAATCTTAGATGCATTAGAACAATAAAGGGGCACAGCACCTTTGAGATGCTTTGCTTCCTATACACTAAATTAAAATATTCAGAATTTTCTTGCCTATAAAGCAAATAAAGTGATTGCATAAACTGACATGAGGGAACTCGGAAAGGCAGACGATGAAGAGGGCTTATTGTGCTGTTGCTCCTGCGCTCATTTACACATCAAAGCGTCGGCAGGAATATATTGTCACTGCTTACCTGTTAGTAAATTCCAGCGGGCCGAACATAAAATAAATGCACAGATCGCTCATGTTCCCATGGAACAGCTTGCAAATCTTGATAAAATGTCAGTCGTTTCTAAGCACAATTACCACAGGAAGCCCACCATCAGGACACGTTCACCAGTGTCGCACCTTTCTTGCCGTGACATATGTTCTAGTGAACCTCACCCATCTGCATCATTTTCAGCAAGGCCTGGGACTGTACAGCAAAGCGACACTATGACAATTTCTCACTAACTAAAATGAATTGAATGACTTTTCTATGGCGGAGAGTATATTAATCTCACTTTAATTTAGTTCCTGCGCAATTTAATTTACATGCACTTAAAAAATTTCCTGCGCCCAAGAACATACATTTCCTGGAACAGAAAATCTTTACATTTTTAAATAGGTGTGTCACGTATTAAGTTCCATTACATAGGCAAAAATAGGGTTTTAAAATAGGACCGAGATTCAATAAATCTTCCCCTGTAGGAAAATGTCTGATATCAGGTGTCGGCTGTGTTAATAGTCTGCTCTTATCAGTATTAGAATTCATTTTAACCCTGGAAACGGATTGCAAATGGAAATGTGAGAATTGACATCCTTTGCAAATGATAGCTGTTTTAATAAATTGTGGAATGAGCCTGAAAGATGACATTTTGCTGATTTTTATGTGGCCGGGTGCTGCCCACCCCTCTGTACGTGAATGCGCTGTACGTTAGTAACTGCCTCCAGTATACTTATGCCCTATTCTATCATATTTTATCAGAGAAAATCAGATAATTACTTGGATAAAGCAAAAAGATAGAATACAGAAATTAAATGAACATTCAGTGGTTGCCATAGGTTAACCCCTTTAAGTCCTGTTCTTAAAGGAGTGGCCGAAAGGGGTATAGAAAATCCCTTATTGTTGGAGGCGTCCTTCAGTCATAAAATGATCTCAGAATGTCCTGCTACTGAGACCTCAAACAATACAAAAAAAAAAAAAAAATTGTAATCTGTAAGGGAATCGGGCAGCAAGTGTTTTATTCCCCTGCAGCACCACCACAGGAGAAATGGAGTAATACAGAGTCCCCATTAAAATCCATGACTGTCTGTGAAATGCATGAGCCTGTGGGGTCCTTCAGGGAGCACTTTGTAGCTGGCCCCCACTCTGGCTGATAGATATGGCTCCTGGAATATAAGAAGTCCATAATGAGGGACTTAGAAATTAGGTTTTCAAATCCCCTTATTTAATAATGACTATCCAGCATGTTATATGAGAATGAGTTCATGAGCTGGGTACCGAGTTCATGCACCAAATATCCTTGCCTTGGTGTTTCGATGGAGACAAGAGCTAAAAGTTCCTCAAAGTTCATGGATGTTAAGGAAAAACTATGATTTAGTTGCGCAAGGCTCTGCTTGTAGTCCAGGCTCTTTGACCTCCACTGATATTTTTTGATGGGTCTGTCATATAAGATCCTATCATGGAAAAACTCTTAACCATTGGTGTCAGCTCTACTGGTTTGTGTGGTTCAATATTACATGTACCGCATACTTTCCTCTGTATCGGTTTAGGATTCAGCTCTAACTATGTCTATACAAATTCAATATCTGTGTCCTAATTTGACGCAATATTACACTTGTCCTTTGCTATCAGGAGGTAAAGGAATGACCTCATTAAAGCTCTTTTTCACGTTTCTTAAATGTCAGCTCCCCAAGAAATTGAGCTTGGAAATTCCAAAAACAGCAAGTGAATTGAAACCCAGTAAGATGAGAATGGCCATCAGCTTGTATGTACTTTATGGTTTCACCACCGCCTTTCCCTTTTAGCCACTCCACTGTCCCCTTGAATGAAAGGGCCAAACATCTTAACTGTCTTCCTGCTTGGCCCTGTAATCTTGATGCAGCTACTAGTGCATAAGAAGATCAAATCTTGGGCCCCGATGCAGAGATCCGTACTGCACCGGTATTACAGGGCCAGGCAGGAAGACAGTGAGGATACACTCTGTTACTCAGCAGGAAGGAGGAGTGGATAAGGGGGAAAGGCAGCGGTAAAGTGATGCTCCAAGGACCTAGGCCCACCCCTTGGTGCTCTGAAAACCTAAATAACATACTGAACAAAGTACTCTTTTATCTACAATAGGGCCAAAGATTTAAGCTACTAAGGGATCATTTAACTCAGCATTATCAACCTTAAAGGGGTGCTAGGGAGGCTCGTCCCCATCCCCGCCTGCCATTGGCTGCTCCCTTTCCTCCCGATACTGGATGTTTTCATCCATGTGCAGGGAGAAGCAGCAGTGGAGGTGTGGGTACCAGGAGCAGCGCCGAGAGTGGGGACCGGGGTAAGTATATTCCATGTGGGGTGCCCGGCAAATGAGGGGACATTTTATACTCTTGGAGAACCCCTTTAAGGGGACAGCCATGTTCAGGCTTCCTGATGCAGATTTAGAAGCCAAAACCAGAAGTGAATTCAAAAGAAGAGAAGTTGTATCTTGTCCTTCATACCTTCTCTCCTTTGATGATCCACTTCTGATTTTGGTTTCCAAAACTGTATCAGAAAACCTGACCATGTGGCCGGACCTTAACAGGCAGTATGCGTTGTTGAATAGGGTTGATCATGCTCTTTACCAGATCTCGGGTTGGGTCTTGTAAAGAGGAAAGGCAAATGAACTTTGACACTTTCACAGGTTGGAGTAACTGGCATGCTGTCTCCTTACACCATAACCTACTACTAATAAGTGTCCTACACAGGGTCACAGCCACTGATGAGGTCAGTAAATCACCATTATCAGTTTATTTACTTGCAGGAGAACTAAGGAGACATCAAAAGTCTTTTAGCTGACCTTATCCCGACGTGGATTGGTTAGATTGGATAAACTATTTTAAAAGCTTTACTACATAAACTGTGCTCCGAATACGTGAACATTCCCGGTTTTGTGATGATGAATTGGCCCATGTTATTCAGACTCACTTCAGCATATCTCTGACACTATCGAGTAAAAGCTACATACATCATTTGCAAAGTGAAATGGTGCTGAACGCAGAAGGCTGCTAATAATAATGCTTGTTGATTCATGTGATTTGTCACAAGTTCTTGTCTCTTCCTTCTGCAACCTCTAATTTGCCATATTTATATGGCAGAATTCATCTAGCCCTCCCGTAAAAGGGCAGCACAGTAAATTAAACCAGACGCTTCACTAAGAGTTTCCATTGATTTGAAATGCAAGCTGTTAATTGAGTAGCAGAATATTTCAGACGTGTTGATCAATTTTCTATGGAGTACCGTATAACGTATTATCAAATTTCACATGATATAAGATCACAGTGATGGGCGGTTAGCCTGATAAAACCCCCTGGATGCAACCGATACCATTTCTATCAGGTTTATGACCAATATTTCAAAAGGTAGAGGCAATGAACTCCATAATGAATCGGTTATTTTGACACAACTTTTACATAAATCCTGCAAAACAGCTGCAAATATAAATTCCAACCCTGAGCGGTACAGTAGAAATGATGGGAAGAAAGCCTGCTCATTCCCATAACGAGAAATTTTCTAACATCTTGGCTAAAGCCTCTTCTGAATAGCACAAATTCATTATTCAAGATTTAAGGTAAGTGTGTTATGCTTGTCATTAGGGTGGAGCAAATCGAAGTATCCGAAGTGGACTTCCATCCGAATTTCAGGGAAAGTTCGATTCGCGGTGAAGCCAAATTTCCTCATGCTTCATGGTAATGAATGAATTTTTCCTGAAATGGTGGTAAAAAAAAATTCATACTGATCTCATCCATTTGAGCGCGACCATCTTGATTTTAGATTCCGCTCAAAATCTCATGCGCGGTGATGAATGACATCACCACACCAACCAGAGTGATGACCTCATCAAGCATCATGCGAGATTTTGCGCGGGATCTTCAATCAAGATGGCTGCAGCAACCTCTTAGCGCTCAAATGGATAACGTGAGTATTTTTTTTTACTGATGAACCCCTGAAAGCCCTCTTTTTTACATCTCAGATGCCGCACTCAGCAATGAATGTGGCATCTAAGGGGTTTAATGACTGGGTCAGCTAAATCATAGATCCCCATCATTGCATCCGCTACTTACAAAGAAATGCGCTTTGTGATGATGAAGCTAATTTCCTTGTGAAATTCTGAGAGGCTGCTGAATCAAATTGTAAACTTCACTCATCACTACTTGTCATCATAAGGAGCTTTGACCATACATGTCTCCCTGACATTTCCAACTCCCAGTTCTCTGTCAGTGCAGCAGATGATCCTTCTCTTTCAGAAAGGATCCACAAAATCACAAGTGCACCCTGTCTCCCTAGCAGAAATGATTTCATTGACAAAACTGTTAAAAAGGCGTATCCATCGCGGACCGATAGTGTTATGTAAAATAAAAAAAGTGTTTACTTGTGCATGCACTTAGTTCCATTGCTGTCTGTTTTTGGAAGACAGAGCAGCTTAATCTACCATGCTTTCGTGTCCTCCCAAAAAATACCTCTATTAAACAGATCCGTTAAATGGAGTGGCTACGTGGATGATAACAACGTGGTATGAAAACACCCTTAGATGAATATGATCTCAGGTAAAGGTTTCACAGTGTCCATGGACTTACTACTAGTGGTGACCCTTAGCCTTTTAAATGTCCCTTTACACAGCCAACAGAGTATGCAATTATCGGGAGAACTGTTCCTTCCCAATAATTGCCTGCTCATTTACATTCAGCAATCATCTCATCTTTAAGTGTCTGAGTTAGGGTACTTTCACACTTGCGGCAGGACGGATCCGACAGGCTGTTCACCCTGTCGGATCCGTCGTTCCGCTATTTCGCCATGCCGCCGCTCCGTCCCCATTGACTATAATGGGGACAGGGGCAGAGCTCCGGCGCAGCACGGCAGTGCGCGGCGAAAGGCCGCCGGACTAAAAGTCCTGCATGTCTGACTTTTTAGTCCGACGGCCTCTCACCGCGAACTGCAGTACTGCGCCGGAGCTCCGCCCCGTTCCCATTATAGTCAATGGGAACAGAGCGGCGGTCCGGCGGCACGGTGAAATAGCGGAAGGACGGATCCAACAGGGTGAACAGCCTGTCGGATCCGTCCTGCCGCAAGTGTGAAAGTAGCCTTAGAGATTTACATATTAAATGAGATATCAGAAAATACAAAATTTGACTCTTTGTGCAGTGATGTATACTAGCCCAGCATATGTGAAAAGCATGTGTTCTTGGTGCAGGTATAAAATGTATGCAATTATCTATGTTGCAGGTACCCCATGGTTCATTGCTAAAAGGTTCAATGCATTAATGCATCATGGGTCACTCATCTTTACTTTGTACACTGTGTCTCATAGGCTATGTATGGGAGAAATAGTTAATTTCCTTGCTAGGAGAGGGCTGGCCCCTTTTGAGCTAGAAGCTGTAGTGTGGAGAGTGTAAAGTTAGCAGCCGAAGAGTAAGCAGCTAGTCTGTGAAGCTGGTGTCTGTGACAGAGAGAGACACACACACATTAGACAGGTGGACACTAGCCGTGCAAGTTAAGAGACACCAGAAAAGTGACTGGAAGCCTGTGTCAAACTCTGTGCCAGTGTGTGTAATATGCCCAAATTAAATTATAGTGGATTTACCTGCACTTTTCACACTATTACTCTCCTTGCCAGTGCTTTGAAGGTGTCACAACGCGGTTCACTGTGACGGTTTCTGTGTAGGCTGGCTGCATGCACCCTTGCGTACTGGCTGCAGGCTGAATTCCTGTGCAGACTGGTTGCTTGGGGCTGGGTGCTGGCTGCGGGGTCAGTGAACTCTCCTGTGGATGTTGCTATCCCCACGACAGTATGTCTGCGGTTTCACGGGTTGGTTGTGCTCTGGTGTACTGGCTGCGGGTGTCTCCGTGTATGCCGGTTGCCAGGGGCAATGGCCTGTGCTGCAGTCTGCCCTTTATGGTCTAGTGTGGACTCTGGTTCTGTTGGGGTTAACTCCAGTGTTCCGTGGCTGGGTGGGCCTTCTCAGGTGCCTCGTTATGCAGCCTTAATTTCCTGTGAGCTGTGGGGCTTGGGGTCAGTTTGTCCTATTCCGTTTTAGGTTCAGCTCCTTGCTGCTGACCCAAGAGGTCTTACCATCTGCCCATTTGTATGGTTCCGCCTAGGTTGTCATTGTTGTATTCTGCATCTTGTATCTTGTTTATGCCATGTCCTGTTCTGTCTGTACCTGCCCTGTATTATGGTATGTTCCTGGTCTGTTCCCTGTTCGCCTAGCAGTGCGTAACTGTGTCTGAGAGCCTGGCAGTGCTTAACCGCTTCCGATGTATCCTGCCCCATGTCTGTCCTGTTGTGTCTCTGGCTTCTGTCCCTGTTCTGTTCATTTCAGTTTCTGTCCATGTCTGTATCTGCTTGTTTCTTGTCTGCCTTCGGAAAAGGGTCCTTGGCTTCCCCGGAGGGGGAATTGCCATCCGTGTGCAGCTCTGCCTGGGGCCACTTAGCTTCTATCGCTTGCGGCACAGGTAACTGCTTCTGCCTTTTCTATGCCTTGCCTGTCTGTGGTATCTGATCTGCATCTGGTTCTGTATCTGTATCTGAATCTATATCTGTATCGATATCGCTATCTGACTCTGCTGGTACCATTGTTGATATCTTCTGGTCTGCTGGACCAGCTGACACTGACACTCTGGAGTCGCCACTGGCAACTACCATGGCCCAAGTCTATCCTCCCCACCAAAGGCGCTAGTGAAGACCCGGTGTTGCTTAGTTACGCCCCTCCAGAGTATTGCCAGTCAGTGGCACAGTGGGTACACACCCGCTGGTTTGTTACAGAAGGAATCCTGGATTGCCCCCAGGACCTGCTGACATAAAGGGTACCTCACCTAACATGAAACAGGAGCCCCAAGACCAGGGTGTGCACTGAGGAGAAAAAGGGTTGCGCCTCTCCCTCAATGCATGGTCCAAGGACTGCCATCGTGACTACAACTACTACTACTCCCACGACTACCACTCCAGTCCTTCTGCTCCCCCTTTCAGGGACCATTGGAATTTCTTTGCCTAGAAGATTATGGTGTATATCAGATCCTCCACCTGTGGTTCTCAAACTGCTTCAGAACTACAACTCCCAGCAGGCTGAAAGTTGCAGTTATAGAGCCACCAGTTGAAGATCACTGGTGGACATAATGTTTCAGCGCACTTGAACTAGATTTAGAATCCCTCAAACTCAATTACTGCAGGTCTTTGTGTAGAGACTACTGGACTAGCAGATCTTGGATTAATAGAGTTTCACGTGTACATGGCCAGTCATTTCTGATTCACTTCCAAAGCTTTAATGGCCACTTGGAGCAACTGACATGACATTATCTCTGACATATCTTACAGGAATGTTTAAGTTTAACAAATCCATATCAGTCAGAGATCTCATTATCCATATGAGCAGAAACTTGGATGAGCACCATTGGGGTAAGGAGACAAATTAATGTGATGACCTCTGCCCTTGACATTAATCCATTATCCCCTATGCCTGTTGCCAGTGCAGAAAATTCTGGGCATCAGCTGGCAAACAAATGAGCACCGAATAGACCTATTACAATCTTCACATCTCTAGCCTCATTGATTACACATTAATTTAAATTAATTCAGTTTTAATTTTGTGCTTCTTCAAATAATATAAATCAAGTCCCCATAGTGGCTGCGCTGCTGGCTGAAATATAACTGTTGTGACATAGGGAAGGCTGATCAGAGGACTCGCGTCTAATTATGCAATCAGTCAGCTTACGGACAAGAAGGAGCAAATTGCTTTTCAAGAAAAAAAACTATCAAATAATATATTATGCTGAATAATTAAACTGCTCTTATAAGGTTATCAAGTGTCAGATGTGCAGTCTCTCGATCACAGTAATGAAAACACTAAAGTGTAAAGCGCTGCCCAGCTTCATTTAGGGTGTAGATAAGAGGAATGTGGCCTTATCATGAAATGAACCCTTAGATTTTTCATCTCTGAAGAATAGTTCTAATCACAATATAAAATATATATCCTAACACATAATATATATATATATATATATATATATTATTATTATTTTTTTGAGCAGCATTAAAAGCTTGTGAGAACCTGGAAAGCCACGGTTAACCCGGACATAACCCCTTCTTCACCCAGGCAGGCCCTCTGATATAAGCATTACATGTTCCCATGCTCTCCCTTGCCTTGCGTTGTATAGCTGTTTGTTTATACCAGTGTTGCCAGTGACATCACCAGCACTGCAAATTGAGAAATCCGCAAAACATGGTGGCCCATTGTAGAACGGACAAGAATATGATATGTTATATTTTTTTTGTGGGGCTACCTAAAAGAGCAACGGATGCGGACAGCACACGGAGTGCTGTCCGCATCTTTTGTGGCCCCATTAAAGTGAATGGGTCCGCACCCGAGCCGCAAAAACTGCGGGTCGGATGCGGACTAGAACAACGGTCGTGTGCATGAGGCCTAAGACAGCGCTAAAGCATGCCCAATAGTGCCGGTGATGTCATCAGGCTCACTGCTAGGGGGAAGCCTCCACCTAGCATTCCCATTCAGAGACCTGGTATGTCACCGGATCTGCTGAAATGCTCCAATGCTCATATCAGAGGGGCTACCTGGGTGAAAAAGAGGAAATGTCTGGGTTTAGCTCTGAAACTGGACAACCCCTTTAACTATTTAGGTTTTGTAAATTCTGAATTATGTGTGCTGGATTGTGGCTATTGAACAAATATCTAGATTTTTAAAGGGCCAAACAAACCAAACCATCTTCAGAGTGAAGCTGATTTGTTGAAACCAACACAAATAGACCCTGGTCTTGTCTTTTGCTGGACATTTGGGCCAGTTATTGTGCCATAGGCTAAGCCTCCCACAGAATCTTCTGGTACTGTGGTAGGCCAGGATGGTCATTGCTTCTACATTCTTTTTTTTTACCACAACTGGGTAGACGTCTAAGGTTGATCAATAGTGTTGATCGCGAATATTCTAATAGCAAATTTGTATTGTGAATATTTCTAGAATTCGCAAAGATGTAGAATATAGTGCTATATATTCGTAATCGTGAAAATTCTAGATTTTTTTTCATCAGTAACCTCCCTTCTTGCTTGTGGGCCAATAAGAAGGCTGCAATGTCTTTGTCTGAGCTTGGCAACATCCCTAGCAACTAATAGGAAAGTTACCTACCCCTTATTATATAAGAAACTCCCCGGCAGCCATTGTCTAGTTTTTTGCAGTTCTGAGAGAGACAGCAGTGACACTGCTGTGCTCTGTGCTTTCATATGGATCCTATTCCTTATCCAATTACATTAGCTAGTTAGTTAGGTCATATATAATACAGATAGTTAGTGGGAGATAGTCAATGTAGGTTATATCCTGATATAGTGTAGCTGAGGGGTTCTGCTGTCCATACGTACATGCTACAGACATAGTGCTGTGATGTCACAACAATACTTAGTGCACCAATCAGTAATATCTACTCAGACCTAATAAAATGTGAAGTTGCATGTATTGCGCAAAAATATGCGCATCATTAGTGCCGATTTGCGCAATCGGGAATATGACTAGAGATCACAAATTCGAGAATTCGCTAATTTATTGCAAATATTATGCCAAAAATTTGTGAAATATCGCGAAAATGAATATTGCCTATGCTGCTCATCACTATTGACCAATAAACTCTAGAGACAAGTTATCACAATATTTGCTCAGGTAGATTTTGGTCTTGTAAAACATCACTATAGCCTTACAGCTTAACTTTACCCTGTGTTCCCTGTGATTTCAGCAATTCCTTCCACCAGTTAGAGCTTAGCATTTTATATCTGAATTCAGATATGGGGAGCATCAAGGGTTGCTAAAGCATTTGGTTGCATATGGGTCACTGAGTGATGAAAACTGTACTTGCCATTTCTTGAAGAAAAAAAATACATGAGATTCAGTAGCTAAGAGAAGCTACCTCTACCCAGTTTGGAAGTGATTAGTAATCACTAGTGATGGATGAACATCGGTCGGGACGGTTCACGAACGGGCGTTTGCGATCAAATGTTCGCAAACAGTGCGTTCGCAGCAGGCCCCATTGACTTTAATGGCAGGCGAACCTGAAAAACTTTCAGGTCATCTCAGCCAACAAGTACCTACTAGAAGTACACAAATAGTCCCACAAAATGGACAGTGACATACCAGAGGGGGATCATTGGCAAAAAATCCCACAAAAAATACGTATTTTAATCAGGGGCCATTTTTATGCATCTTAAAGGGAAACTCTCAAAAATGCTCCCTGCTGGAGCCTAGAAAAACATTTATTTTAGGCCACGGGAGTACAGGCCCCAAAAATTAGGCATTCAACTGACAGAAAATAACTTGTGATGATGTGGCTGGAGGTACATTAGGCGGTCGCTAGATAAAATTTTTACTGTAGGCCACTGGAGTACACTCGACAAGGGGCAAGCCAAGACTTCCATGGCAAATTGTGCCAGCTCTGGCCACAGGTCAAGCCTGCACACCCAGTAGTCCAAGGGTTCCTCGCTTCTCAGAGTGTCCACATTGGCCGTTAATCCGATGTAGTCGGACACCTCTCGGTCTAGGCGTTACCTGAGGCTGGATCCGGAGGGTGGCTGTCGATGGGTTGGTTGCAAGAATGATCTCATATCCGAAGTGACCAATACATCTTCAAACCGCCCTCTGCTTGCAGACGCGGTAGGATTGGCACCTGTTTCGCTGTGGGTGGACTAAATTGGAAGCGGTGAAGCTCCCTGGCTCCTGCTCATCGCCCAGGAGAATGTCGTCCTCGGTCTCCTACCCCCAGCCACGGACAACACCAGGGATCCGAGAAAAGTTTAAAGTCCCCCTCAAAGCCTGCTCCTTCTTGCTCCTCCTCCTCCCCCCCAGCCACCATCCTCCTCTGACTCCTCTTCAGACTCCTACTGACTTGTCTCGAATGGAGTAGCACTCCCTGGGAATTCATTCAGCATTGCGACTTCCTCATCTTCCTGTTCCTGCTCCTCGACAGCTTGATCAATGACACAACGCAATGCACGCTCCAGAAAGAAGGCGTAAGGTACGATGTCACTGATGACGCCATGGCTGCGACTGACCAGTTTGGTGATCTCATCAAATGGCCGCAGAAGTCTGCATGCATCGCGCATGAGCAGCCACCAGAAATTGTCCTGCTGCAGAGTTCGTACAGGTAGTCGTTAACGGCACAATTTCTGCTGGAGCAGCCCATCAAGCATATACAAGGTGGAGTTCCAGCGCGTCACAAATCAGACTTCTGACGGGCAGGTGGTGTCGCCGCTGAACATCAGCAAGACGAGCCATGGCTATGCAAGATCTTCTAAAATGGCCAGAGATTTTCCAGGCCTGCCGCAAGACGTCCTGGACCCCAGGGTATTTGGCAACGAATTGCTGCACGACTAAGTTCAGGACCACTTTATCAACTGTCAAATTGAGCGGGGTTCACCACTAATTGGCCTGTGACCGCAGAACTAAAAGCAGTGCAGGACAGTTGTGGCTCTTAGCTTCCAGGCACAACAGCCGCAGCACAGCATGGCAGCGTCTTACCTGGGACATCGAATAGGTTCTGGGGAGCTTAGGGGGCGCAGCGGAAGAGGCGGTAGCAGTGGAAAATGAGGAGTTAGCCGAGGAGGAGATGGAGTAGGAGAAGAGGCAGGCCTGCATGCAATCCTTGGCGGTAACACCAAATCCACAAAGGAGCCACGGGTTACATGCTTGACAGCCGTCAGAAGGTTCACCCAGTGGGCAGTAAAAGTTATGTACCTTCCCTTTGTGTGTTTGCTAGACCATGTGTCTGTGGTCAGATGTATCTTGGCATTGACACTGTGTGCCAGAGATATATTCACTTGCTGCTGAATGTGGCCATATAGCTCTGGGATGCCCTTCTAGGAGAAATATTTCCTTTTGGGGACATTCCATTGCGGTGTGTCAACTTTTTACGCTCAAACATTTGGGCCACGGAAGCCTGCCTTCTGCCAGATGAACGTGACGACGGTACGGTGGAAGGTGGAGTGGAAGACAAATGGGAGGAGAGAGGAGAAGGAGAGGAGGCAGGACGTGGAGAGCTGGGAGTGTGGCTTTGTGGATTCTAACGGCGTTGCTCCCACTGGGCTCGGTGATGGGAGGCCAGGTGGCTTCTTAAGGCCATCGTCCCTAGGTGAGTGTTTGGCTTACTGCAACTTATGCGTTGACAGAACAGGCTGCAGATGACAACACTATTGTCAGCAGCTGACACGTTAAAAAAAGCCCACACTGCCATGTGCCGGCGTCCTGGGTGCGCCAGAAGTGACCATGCATGGTGGATGGCTCGCTCCAGATACAGTTGCAGTCTGGCTTTTGCCTCCTGTGCCCTGCAAGCTCTGCCTGCTTCTCCTCCTTCGTCTTCCTCTCTGCTGCTCCATCGCTCACTCTGAACTCCCCTTCTCTTCCACTCTTGTGGGCACCCACTTGACGTCATCATCGTCACGTCATCATCGTCACCTTCATCACCACTGACATTTGAGATCTCAGAGTAGGAAGCAACAGATGGGACGTCCCTCCTTGGGTTGATCAGGGTACTGTCGTCAGACTGGGTGGCGGCCGTTGCTACCGCCTCTTCCTCATCTGATGTCAAGAATGGCTGCGCATCGGTAAGGTCTGGGAATGGATTGGAAAATAATTTCTCTGACTCGAGTGGTGGGGCTATGGTGGTGGTGGTGTATTTAGGGGTGTACACAGCAGAGAGTGAGGAGGGTGCAGATACAGAGGATGAGGAGGGTGCAGAAGCGGAAGGGTGAGTGAGCCACTCAGCCAACTCTGGTGCGCCCTTTGAAGTAATCACACACGCCTTCTCCAACTTCCCACCTAGGCCTGGTACACCTGTCTGACCCTACCACCCCTGCGGAATGGCCTGCCTCTTCCTCTGCCTGTCATTTTGAAAATGACCCCGTGCCTAAGTCCCTAGAGAAGAGAAGTATTTGTGGAAGCAGGTATATCGCAGGCCTCAATCAATATTTGGTGGAAACAGGTATATCGAACCCCATAATCAGTATTTTGTGGAAGCAGGTATATCGCAGGCCTCAATCAATATTTGTTGGAAACAGGTATATCGAAACCCTTAATCAGTATTTTGTGGAAGCAGGTATATCGCAGTCCTCAATCAGTTTTTTTAAAGGGGCAACAGGTATATCACACCCGTTGCAATTAGTTGTTCCAATAGCGTTTGTCCCTCTGTATAGATGCAGTACCGCAGCAGAACCGCACACAACTGCTGCACAATACAAATGCATTATAATATACTTTCTATGTTAGAAAGTATATTATAGGTATATCACACCCCTCAGTATATCACACCTATCGATAGCACACCTATACCAGTCCTTAAAAGGACTTTTGTTGCCCTATTAGCTAGCTTTTGGTGTCCCTAACAGCCTGTCCCTGCTCCAAAAAGCAACCTCTCCCTACACTGGCAAAACACAGAATGTAAAATGGCTGCCAGATCGGGTTCTTTGATAGGGTGGGGGTGTGTCCATGTGCTGAAACGTCTCAATTGGCTGTCCTTTACCACCTGATGGATGTGTCATAGGTCAAAGTTTGGCACAATGCAAAAGAATATGGCGCCAGTGGAAATCACCATATGTTCAGTGAACTGCGAACGCGCAATTTTGGCCACGAAATGACCGCCGGGCGAAGCGTAAGGCCATCTCTTGTGATCACTAGGGAAAAGATTAGAGAAGAGTTAAAGGAAGTGTAGAAACTTACACAAGCCACTGAAAATCAATTGGAGGTGTTGGCTTAACACAACTAGTTTAGTTAACGCATATAGTTAAGCATATGTGTTAACTCTACTACACCTGTAACAGCCTATTAATGGAAGCCCAGGAAAAAGAACAAAGTATAGACATAAGGTTGCATTCACAAAGGCATAACAAATGGCATAGGATCGTATTAATAAAAGCCTTTCCAAAAGCTTTTTTTTTTAACCAATCTCAACACCCATATCATGTGTAGATATAATGAAAACCAACATAATCACAAGCAACGTCCTGAACTCATTGTTGAAGATGCTCACAATATAGTGGAGCCAAGTTCTGCTGTGGAGCCTCATGGTAAATTGTTATGCCCATGTTTATATTGATCCCTATGGGTGTAACTCATGGACAATATGTAAGTAATCAAGCATGGTTCCCAAGATCACCATTCAGGAACCAATGTGGATAATGTAAAAGTACAACACTGCATGGATGCTATTACTTTAGCCATATTTGTTTAAAAAGACATAGGAACCCCTTGGTGGCTTGGTGGCTAACTAAAGGAAACAGATTAACTTGCAAGATTCTTGTTTGCCGAGCAAATATTCTGAAAAGTTTGTAAAGATATAAAGTGGAATCACAAAACGTGACCGACAGAAATAATTAAACTTCTATTTGCTAATGAAGTGGATAAACCCAATAAAGCGCTTTTGGCATCAGTACAGTTCAGTTCTCTCAAAGGGCAATCTCTCTCGAAATAAGCTTGTAAGAAACAAAGGCTGCAGTGTGAGAGACGGTCTGAATCCGAAGATGTACCTATTATATCGGCAGACAATGCGACTCAAAGATGTACTCCAACCATCTCTACTCCGCAGCCAATAATAAAGCACAAGGTCATATCGCTCACTTTTTACAATAAGCAGGTTTTTTTTTCCTTTCCCTTTTCTGTGCTGGGAAAATATACATTTTACTCTCTTACAATTTTTTTTAAAAGAATCTCCCATTAGATTTGACATTGCAGAAAATAATGAGAGTGCTGCAGAAGGCAGTGGTGTCACTTCAATATTATACTGTCCCGAATTAACATATGAATCTTGGCTGTGATTTACAGTCAGATAGACGAGCGAGACTCTCACATCCGAGAAAGGAAATAAAATCTTTTAATAGCAGTAGTAAGTAAAAAAGAAATGAATATCTAATAGAGAGATCACATGCTGTAAATCACGTTTTGTTTTTCATTTTTACATTCTACTGTTTCTTGGACGTTTCTGAACTATTATTATTATGAAGTGCATACAAACCGGATTCTAAAACACGGGCGTCTTCATACCATTTTGCATAGCTTATTTCATAAATTCCCGTACTATATTGTACATGACTGAACTAAACTTCTCTCATCAGGATATGCCCTATGCCCTATTAGGTCATAAGAACATCATAGTTGGGTGGCCTGTTCAAGAACCCCCCATGGACCAAGAACAGAGAGCTGCTAACAAGCAGCAACTCTGTTGGAATTGGGCCAGCCATGTATTGCATGGATAACCATTCTTCTGAAAGGCCAACATGTTTGGATTGTTATAGCTTCCCCTGGCAAACTTAGTGGCTTGTTGTATGTCTCAAGAGCCAGACATGCATCGACCAGCTGATCATTATGGTGGCTTACATGCTAAAGTGGCTGTCTATCATGAAACAGCTCCTTTAAATTAAATGTAGTGACTACCTAAGTGCCCTGTCTGACTCAGGAAGAAGTACAGCGGCATCTTAAAAAGATAAATAGACAAATCGCCAGGACCAGATGACATACACCCCCGTATGCTAAGAGAATTAAGTAATGTCATAGCCAGACCCTTATTTCTGATATTTTAGGACTCTATACTGACAGGGAGTGTTCCACAGGATTGTCACATAGCAAATGTGGAGCCAATATTTAAAAAGGGTCCAAAAACAGAGCCTGGAAACTATAGGCCGGTAAGTTTAACATCTGTTCTGGGTAAACTGTTTGAGGGTTTTCTAAGAGATGCTATCTTGGAGTACCTCAATGAAAATAAGCAAATAACGCCATATCAGCATGACTTCATGAGGAATCGGTCATGTCAAATTAATTTAATCAGTTTCTATGAGGAGGTAAGTTCTAGACTTGACAGCGGCGAATCAATGGATGTCATATATCTGGACTTCTCCAAAACATTTGACACTGTACCACATAAAAGGTTAGTATATGAGTTGAAGTTTAACACTGATAAATGTAAAGTTATGCACATGGGAAGGAAAAATGCAAGTCACCAGTACATACTAAATGGTAAAACACTCGGTAACACTGACATGGAAAAGGATCTAGGAATTTTAATAAACAGAAAACTAAGCTGCAAAAAACAGTGTCAGGCAGCTGCTGCCAAGGCCAATAGGATAATGGGTTGCATCAAAAGGGACATAGATGCCTGTGATGAGAACATAGTCCTACCACTTTACAAATCGCTAGTCAGACCACACATGGAGTACTGAGTACAGTTCTGGGCTCCTGTGAACAAGGCAGAGATAGCAGAGCTGGAGAGGGTCCAGAGGAGGGCAACTAAAGTAATAACTGGAATGGGAGGACTACAGTACCCTGAAAGATTATCAACATTAGGGTTATTCACTTTAGAAAAAAAGACGACTAAGGGGAGATCTAATTACTATGTATAAATATATCAGTGGTCAGTACAGAGATCTATCCCATCATCTATTTATCCCCAGGACTGTGACTGTGACGAGGGGACATCCTTTGCGTCTGGAGGAAAGAAGGTTTGTACACAAACATAGAAGAGGATTCTTTACGGTAAGAGCAGTGAGACTATGGAACTCTCTGCCTGAGGAGGTAGTGATGGGGAGTACAATAAAGGAATCCAAGAGGGGCCTGGATGTATTTCTGGAGTGTAATAATATTACAGGCTATAGTTACAAGAGAGGGGTGGTTGATCCAGGGAGTTATTCTGATTGCCTGATTGGAGTCGAGAAGGAATTTTTTTCCCCTTAAGTGGGGAAAATTGGCTTCTACCTCACAGGCTTTTTTTTTGCCTTCCTCTGGATCAACTTGCAGGATGACAGGCCGAACTGGATGGACAAATTTCTTTTTTCGGCCTTATAAACTATGTTATAAAAAAAAAATAACTTACCTCTTCAATCCCTGCCGATCCATTGTTGATTCAGTGGTCTCCCGCTGTTCTTTGCTTATGATCTGTCAGTGATGAAGTGCTCTACTGGCATGTGCTAGAAGCAGCCAATTACTGACCTGAGTGGTCACAAGTAGAGATGAGCGAAATTTTGGAAAATTCGATTCAGCTGCTTTGGCGAATTGTACAAAAAAATTTGTAAAGAGCATTTCTTTTAAAGTAACAATATCGTCGCTCCCTATTATTGTACCCCTCAGATGCCGCGTTCATACATTATGGTGGCATCTGAGAGTAAAAAAATCTCATGCGGCCCGAGATGACGTCGCCACACACTGGATTTCGGCAGAGATCTTCAATCAAGATGGAGGTGGCCGACCAGTCGCGAGCAAATGGAGGAGATTATTTTATTTATTTATTAGTTTTTTACACCATTTCAGGTTGAATCGATTTGCCACCACAAAGCATGAGGGAATTTGGCTTTGCGGCGAATCGAATTTATCCTGAAATTCGGAAAGAATTCCACTTTGTTGGATTCAATTCGCTCAACTCTAGTTACAAGGACTGTAACTATTGGCATCATGGCTCAGTACTTAGCATGTGATTGCTGAGGTCACTGATAATAAAAACAGCAGGGACCACCGATGCATCTATAGTGGATTGATTGGAGGAGGACTGAGTAGAGTTATTTTTTTTATTTTTTTCCAGAAAACAGATAACCCCAATAATTTCACAATCTGTGATAATTCAGTTATGAGGCTGGCAGACTGGCTTAAAACACAGCACAGAACACAGGATTCCTGGTGATTTTCTGACTGCAAATTACTGTCCATGAAGGGAAGATTGTAATTTCCTGGGGTACAAAAGAAAACAAACTAGGATAATGTACTGAAGCCAATTCTTCTATATATAGCAGTTTATTTTACAGTGATACCAATCTACCAACCTTAGATTTATCTCATGAAGCAGACCGGGCTGAAACAATGACTGGGATACTTGAAGACTTTGCAATTGTACACGTTCATTCCTAAATTCTATAAAATATTAGCCTGAGGGTCATTTGGTAGATTGCCATTATACTTCATCACAATATAGTTCTATATTAAACAAGTCGGGTCATATAAAGGTAGAAGGGTATTACAACAGGCATGTAACATTAGGGGTTTCCTAGATTTCATTATTGATTACTTATCCTCAGGATAGGATCAGTATCTGATCGGTGGGGGTTCGATTCTTGGCACCCCCACGGATGATCTGTTTAAAGAGACAGCGGTGCTCCAGTGAGCGCTGTGGCCTCTTCCCAGGCTAGTGATGTCATGTTCATTGTCACACGGCCTAGGCGCAGCTCAATCCCCTTCAAGTGAATGGGCCTGGGCTGCAATACCAAGCACAGCCAGAATACAATGTACGGCGCTGTGCTTAGAATTCTATAAGGAGGCTGCAGCACTCATTAGAGCAACGCAGCCTCTTCAAATAGTTGATCGGTGGGATGCTGGGTATCACACCCCCACCCATCAGATATTCATGACCTATCCTGAGGATAACTCATCAATATAGGGAGTCCTGGAAAAACCTCTTTAAAATTAAATCTAATATATAGAGCTAGTTAGGTCCTATATATACTGGTGTCACAGCTATAAATCTTGTGTGATAGTCTTATTCATCTACAATGATGTTATTAAGTCCTAATTGCAACCCCTGGAGGAGGACTGTTTGGAACCATGGCTTTTCGCCATCCTGTGAAAGCAGTGGACATTTGAGGTTAGCATGGCAGCGGTGGGGTCTCAGGTCTTAATTGTGTGTCTTGTTACATTAATTCAATATTGCTAGGTTTATGTTTGTTAATCATCTATTGTGTATTAAAGGGGTTGTCCATTTGGATGAACTTATTGTCTAAAGGCCCTTTTATATGAGCCGACTCATTAAAGGGTCTCTGTCATCAGAAAAATCGTTTGCGACATGCCAATGTCAGCAGAACATAACTGTATGACTTATATCTCCCTGCCTGCCGCCGTTCACGTTAAATAATGACTTTTATCATATGCAAATGAGCCTCTAGGTGCTAGTGGGGCGTTGCTGCAGCACCTAGAGGCTCTGTCCTCTCACCGCTTGGAACGCCCTTGTAAAGGTGATCGACATCCCCGGTCTCCTCCGTGCCCCGCAAATCCCAGCGTCCATTTTAGTATTAGGCGCAGCGCGTGAAGGACGGCAGCAGGCGAGAGTCCTTCACTCACTGCGCCAAATATTAAAATGGACGGCGCAGGATTTGTGGGGCACGGAGGAGACCGAAGATGTCAATCACCTTTACAAGAGCGTGCCAAACAGTGAGAGGACGGAGCCTCTAAGTGCTGCAGCAACGCCCCACTAACATAGTAACATAGTACATAAGGCCGAAAAAATACATCTGTCCATCCAGTTCTGCCCGTCATCCTGCAAGTTGATCCAGAGGAAGGCAAAAAAAAATAATGTGAGGTAGAAGCTAATTTTCCCCACTTTAGGGGAATAAAAAATTCCTTCCCGACTTCAATCAGGCAATCAGAATAACTCCCTGGATCAACCACCCCTCTCTAGTAGCTATAGCCTGTAATATTATTACGCTCCAGAAATACATCCAGGACCCTCTAGGACGCTTTTAGTGTACTCACCATCACCACCTCCTCAGGCAGAGAGTTCCATAGTCTCACTGCTCTATGGAGGACTATGTTCTCAACACGGGCATCTATGCCCCTTTTGATGCAACCCAGCCAGAGTCCAGACTTGAATCCAATTGAGAATCTGTGGAGGGAGCTAAAGATCAGGGTGATGGCAAGAAGACCCTCCAACCTGAAAGATTTGGAGCTCATTGCTAAAGATGAAAGGGCAAAAATACATGTGGAGACATGCAAAAAGCTGGTCTGCAACTATAGGAAGCATTTGATTGCTGTAATAGCCAATAAAAGGCTTTTCTATTGATTATTGAGAAGGGTATGAAGAATTTTGAACTGGACACCTTTTGCTCAAATGTAAATATAAGCTGAGAAATGTTTTTTTCCACAATAATGCCTCTTGTACATCGTCGTATTATCTTTTGGGAGGCACCTATGTCATTTCTCGTCCCCAAATTACTTTCTGGTTGAATAAAAGTCAAAATTTGCCAGGGATATGAATAATTATGGGCAGCACTGTATATGGCAGGACAACCCCTTTAAAGAGTCACTGTACTTTCACACAACTTGTTTTCATTTAATAGAGAATAGTATAACTAGCACATTTTTTTAATCATTTAAAAAATGTGCCTGCATCCACCTGAAAAAAAGCTGTAAAGTCATGGCCACTAGGGGTCTCCTTGTCTCATTGTTCGAATCTCCAACAATCCTATAATGTAGCAAATGTTCTTAAAATGGTTTTCCAGCCTGTAGATTTTGATCGGCTAGACAGAACCAGAACCAGAAGCTCCATCCACTGTACAGTTGTGTGTCAAGGTTCTGCAGCTTAGCTCCCATTCAATGAATACTGAAGTAACCCAACATGGCTAAAATAAATGGCTTTAACCCAATTGGCTGACTTTGTAATGCACAAGAAAACGGGCTCTTCCAGAGAGAAAGAGAGATTTGTATCTGTCTTATGCTCTCGGGAAAGGCAACCTCCGGAACTCCAGCAGTCCTATGGTGAAGTCTATGGAAAAAAAGTGTCATACTTGCACACGACTGTATGTATTTTGAGGTCCGCAAAAAACTGATTCGCAAAAAATACGGATGATGTCCGTGTGCATTCTGTATTCTGCGGAATGGAACAGCTGGCCCTTCATAGACCAGTCCTATCCTTGTCCGTGATGCAGACAATAATAAGACATGTTCTATTTATTTTTTTATTTTATTCTTAATTTAAGCAATTTCATTAAAGACAAGAACAAGAGTCTCTTCATTACAGTAAAACGTATCAGACATGTATCTGTAAGGCGAGTCAATATCTTCATCATCATTGAAATAAAACATGTCAAATATAGACCTGTGTGAAGAGTCCTCGGTGACAAATCAGTTTCAGCGCTATTGTGCGTTGTCCATATGATATAAAGTCTAACAGTGCTTCAAACTATCAATCTTATCTTAAATACCGTATAATCAGACAGTAGGAGGGAGACACACAGCAATATAAGGGGAGGATTGTGGGGAAGGGGAGGGGGAGCGGAAGAAGGATGAGTAAAGTAAGAAAGAAGGTCTCCATTATGTGAACAGAGAGCGGTATTGTGGTGTGTCCTGGAAGGTGAACCACAGAGTCCATGCCGAGACAAATGCCTCATCAGAGTTTTTCAAGTTGGCTGTTAGTTCCTCCATTCTCCGGTTATCCTCTATCTTGTTGACCCAATGGTGTATAGCAGGTGGGGAAGGTGATTTCCATCTGGCTGGGAAAGAGGCCCTCGCGGCGTTTACTAGGTGACGCAATGTTGATTTGTATCGTAGGCGGTTAGGTAGGTCCGAAAGGAGTAAGGCTACTTTCACACTAGCGTTTTGGCTTTCCGTTCTCACAAGTGGTCCAAAACAGATTAGTTTTGCCCT